>NC_092255.1:5668306-5968306 GCF_036320965.1 Panulirus ornatus | reverse complement strand
TGCTCTTTTATTGGGATGTTTCTATGAAGGTTGTATTTTGCCTCTGTAATTATACTCACGCTGATGTTGTTTATTGTGTGTGTGTGTGTTGCAGGAGCTGTATGTTGTGACGTGTCTTTACGGACACCTTGTGGCCACGGAAGTAATGGGTAACGCTTTGTGGTAACCATAAAAGTTTTGGCCCTTGTCTCCACAGGGACTGTTCGTGTAGAAGTTGTGTGTTATAAGTCAGGCAGATGGTGGGTGTAGTGGTGTTGTGTCTTTGTAAACTTTGATCGTACAGATACCAAGTGTTGTAAGAAGCCCTTGCAGACTCTGCAGGCAAAGATGGAATGTTGTGGATTTATGTGCCAGCCTGCGTAGCTTCTGGTTGTGTGGATGGTGAGTGTGGAACTGTGAAAGTGGAATATCTCAGACAGAAACAGTCTCTCGTGTATTATAAAAGAAAAAAGGTGGAAATAAAACGTTTGTTGTTGGAAGAGTGAGTGCAAGAGCATGTTCTACAACCTCTGGTTGTGATAGATGTAGCTCTTTTGTAGGTATTCATAACCCAGGGACGTATGTAAGTTGTGGATGATAATATACACCTATAATGCCAAGCTGTGCAGATGACAGGTGCTTTGGATTGTTATGAGCCCCAGCATAGGAAGCCTTGCTGTATGTGACTCCATAATGCAAAACTGTTCAAATGGTAAGTGTTGTGGACTCTTATGTGTCCCCACACACTTTGATTCTACAGTCTCTCTACTGTGGTGCGATTCCACGTCCCCAGTGGTCATGTGAAGGGTTGGAACTCTTATGAATGCGCTTGGCTAGTATCACTGGCTCTGTAAAGGGCGCTGAGTCCCCTCAGTTGGCCGTGGTAATGATGTGGCCTAAACGTGATGATGTTGGAGGGTGCGAAGACGCTCGCTACACACCGGAGTGTTTGACCAGGGCGAAACATGCTTCCGTAAGGTAATGGAAAACTGAAAGAAAGTTATATGAACTTGAGTAATTGAGTTTCAGAACTTGTGTCGTGGCGTTATTGGTTGACGTGGGTTCTTGGTTAGCTGCATAGGGTCCATATGCTGACCGACCGAAAGGGAAGATGAAGAAGAAGAAGAAGAGGAGGAAGCAGAGAGAGAGAGAGAGAGAGAGAGAGAGAGAGAGAGAGAGAGAGAGAGAGTAGAGGGGCCAACATTCGAGAGTGAATCTATCTATACCTTCAGATATCATTTTGCTCAGAGTTGGGTGAAGAAGAAGATGGAACAGTTTCTCAGTGAGGTTCATCAATGAGATTTGAAAATGAGATGAATCTTTTATGCATGTGTTGTGGTTCGCGCCCTCGTGATACACGGCAGATCCAAAGCTGTTGCCTGTTAACAACAGATCCATCTTGTGAGTTCCTTCTTTTACCCACTTATAATATCATTAAGACATTCCCATTTACGCTTTGTCATATGCTAACTCCCAGATATAGGAAGTTAGATCCTCTTCGGCTTTTGTACATTAGTACAAATATAGAGTCAATACCTTGGTCAACTTGTTTGGCAGACTAACTAAACCAAGAATTCAGGTCCCGTTATCATTGCAGTGAAGTAGCTGTATGGCAACCCACTCCCTTCCTGGTCGACTGACTGGTCGTCTGGTTACACCGCCTTAGACAGAGGAAGACAAATGAATCCAAACAGCAACAGACCACTGGTTCCTTTCGAGGCTGTTTGTGGTAGTGGATGATGTTAGAAACTCACTCACAGGGTAGAAGGGTAAAAGTTAAAAAAGGTATGTAGGTGTTTCAATGAAAGTCAACCGATGAAGGCGCAAATAATGTAAGTCATGGACTTGAAGCGAAATATCTATCAAGTCTACTCAGAAACGTATCTATAGCTCTGCTTTCAATCACTCTGATTGGCAAATTGTTCCATATGTTAGCATTACTGTAGAAGATTGGCGGAATGCATGCATAGTGCCGTTGTACAACGGCAAAGGGGATAAAGGTGAGTAGTCAAATTACAGAGGTATATGTTTGTTGAGTATTCCTGGGAAATTATATGGGAGGGTATTGATTGAGAGGGTCAAGGCATGTACAGAGCATCAGATTGGGGAAGAGCAGTGTGGTTTCAGAAGTGGTAGAGGATGTGTGGATCAGGTGTTTGCTTTGAAGAATGTATGTGAGAGATACTTTGAAAAATAGATGGATTTGTATATAGTATCTATGGATCTGGAGAAGGCATATGGTTAAGTTGATACAGATGCTCTGTGGAAGGTATTAATAGTACATGGTGTGGGAGGTAAGTTGCTAGAAGCAATGAAAATTCTTATCGAGGATGTAAGGCATGTGTACGAGTAGGAAGAGAGGAAAGTTATTGGTTCCCAGTGAATATCGGTTTGCGGCAGGGGTGCGTGATGTCTCCATGGTTGTTTAATTTGTTTATGGATGGGGTTGTTAGGGAGGTAAATGCAAGAGTTTTCGAGAGAGGGGAAAGTATGCAGTCTGTTGTGGATGAGAAAACTTGGTAAATGCGTCAGTTGTTGTTCGCTGATGATACAGCACTGGTGGCTGATTTGGGTGAGAAACTACTGAAGTTAGTGGCTGAGCTTGGTAAAGTGTGTGAAAGAAGAAAACTGAGAGTAGATGTGAAAAAGAGCAAGGTTATTAGGTTCAGTAGGGTTGATGGACAAATCAATTGGGAGGTAAGTTTGAATGAAGAAAAACTGGAGGAAGTGAAGTGCTTTAGATATCTGGGAGTGGATTTAGCAGCGGATGGAACCATGGAAGCGGAAATGAGTCACAGGGTGGGGGAGGGGGCGAAAGTTCTGGGAGCGTTGAAGAATGTGTGGAAGGCGAGAACGTTATCTCGGAGAGGAAAAATGGGTATGTTTGAAGGAATAGTGGTTCCAACATTGCTATATGGTCGCGAGGCATAGGCTATAGATAGGGTTGTGCGGAGGAGGGTGGATGTGTTGGAAATGAGATTTTTAAGGACAATATGTGTTGTGAGGTGGTTTGATCGAGTAAGTAATGAAAGGGTAAGAGAGATGTGTGGTGGTTAAATGAGTATGGTTGAGAGAGCGGTAGAGGGTGTTTTGAAATGGTTTGGTCACATGGAAAGAATGAGTGAGGAAAGATTGACAAAGAGGATATATGTGTCAGAGGGAACGAGAAGTGGGAGACCAAATTGGAGGTGAAAAGATGGAGTGAAAAAGATCGTGAGTGATCGGGGCCTGAACATGCAGGAAGGTGAAAGGCGTGCAAGGTATAGAGTGAATTGGAACGATGTGGTATACCGGGGTCAACGTGCTGTAAATAGATTGAACCAGGGCGTGTGAAGCGTCTGGGGTAAACCATGGAAAGTTTTGTGGGGCCTGGATGTGGAAAGAGAGCTGTGGTTTTGGTGCATTATACATAACAGCTAGAGACTGAGTGTGAACGAATGTGGCCTTTGTTGTCTTTTCCTAGCGCTACCTCGCGCACATGCGGGGGGAGGGGGTTTTCATTTCATGTGTGGTGGGGTGGCGACGGAATGAATAAGGGCAGACAGTATGAATTATGTACATGTGTGTATATGTATATGTCTGTGTGTGTATATACATGTACATGTTGAGATGTATAGGTATGTACATGTGCGTGTGTGGACGTGTATGTATATACATGTGTATGTGGGTGGGTCTGTTTCGTCTGTTTCCTTGCGCTACCTCGCTAAAGCGGGAGACAGTGACAAAGTATGATAGATAAATATATATATATATATATATATATATATATATATATATATATATATATATATATATATATATTTGCTTTGTCGCTGTCTCCCGCGTTTGCGAGGTAGCGCAAGGAAACAGACGAAAGAAATGGCCCAACCCACCCCCATACACATGTATATACATACGTCCACACACGCAAATATACATACCTACACAGCTTTCCATGGTTTACCCCAGACGCTTCACATGCCCCGATTCAATCCACTGACAGCACGTCAACCCCTGTATACCACATCGCTCCAATTCACTCTATTCCTTGCCCTCCTTTCACCCTCCTGCATGTTCAGGCCCCGATCACACAAAATCTTTTTCACTCCATCTTTCCACCTCCAATTTGGTCTCCCTCTTCTCCTCGTTCCCTCCACCTCCGACACATATATCCTCTTGGTCAATCTTTCCTCACTCATTCTCTCCATGTGCCCAAACCATTTCAAAACACCCTCTTCTGCTCTCTCAACCACGCTCTTTTTATTTCCACACATCTCTCTTACCCTTACGTTACTTACTCGATCAAACCACCTCACACCACACATTGTCCTCAAACATCTCATTTCCAGCACATCCATCCTCCTGCGAACAACTCTATCCATAGCCCACGCCTCGCAACCATACAACATTGTTGGAACCACTATTCCTTCAAAGTGTGTGAAAGAAGAAAGCCAAGAGTAAAATACATATATATATATATATATATATATATTTTTTTTTTTTTTTTTTATACTTTGTCGCTGTCTCCCGCGTTTGCGAGGTAGCGCAAGGAAACAGACGAAAGAAATGGCCCAACCCCCCCCATACACATGTACATACACACGTCCACACACGCAAATATACATACCTACACAGCCTTCCATGGTTTACCCCAGACGCTTCACATGCCTTGATTCAATCCACTGACATCACGTCAACCCCTGTATACCACATCGCTCCAATTCACTCTATTCCTTGCCCTCCTTTCACCCTCCTGCATGTTCAGGCCCCGATCACACAAAATCCTTTTCACTCCATCTTTCCACCTCCAATTTGGTCTCCCTCTTCTCCTCGTTCCCTCCACCTCCGACACATATATCCTCTTGGTCAATCTTTCCTCACTCATTCTCTCCATGTGCCCAAACCATTTCAAAACACCCTCTTCTGCTCTCTCAACCACGCTCTTTTTATTTCCACACATCTCTCTTACCCTTACGTTACTTACTCGATCAAACCACCTCACACCACACATTGTCCTCAAACATCTCATTTCCAGCACATCCATCCTCCTGCGCACAACTCTATCCATAGCCCACGCCTCGCAACCATACAACATTGTTGGAACTACTATTCCTTCAAACATACCCATTTTTGCTTTCCGGGATAATGTTCTCGACTTCCACACATTTTTCAAGGCTCCCAAAATTTTCGCCCCCTCCCCCACCCTATGATCCACTTCCGCTTCCATGGTTCCATCCGCTGACAGATCCACTCCCAGATATCTAAAACACTTCACTTCCTCCAGCTTTCTCCATTCAAACTCACCTCCCAATTGACTTGACCCTCAACCCTACTGTACCTAATAACCTTGCTCTTATTCACATTTACTCTTAACTTTCTTCTTCCACACACTTTACCAAACTCCGTCACCAGCTTCTGCAGTTTCTCACATGAATCCGCCACCAGCGCTGTATCATCAGCGAACAACAACTGACTCACTTCCCAAGCTCTCTCATCCCCAACAGACTTCATACTTGCCCCTCTTTCCAAGACTCTTGCATTTACCTCCCTAACAACCCCATCCATAAACAAATTAAACAACCATGGAGACATCACACACCCCTGCCGCAAACCTACATTCACTGAGAACCAATCACTTTCCTCTCTTCCTACACGTACACATGCCTTACATCCTCGATAAAAACTTTTCACTGCTTCTAACAACTTGCCTCCCACACCATATATTCTTAATACCTTCCACAGAGCATCTCTATCAACTCTATCATATGCCTTCTCCAGATCCATAAATGCTACATACAAATCCATTTGCTTTTCTAAGTATTTCTCACATACATTCTTCAAAGCAAACACCTGATCCACACATCCTCTACCACTTCTGAAACCACACTGCTCTTCCCCAATCTGATGCTCTGTACATGCCTTCACCCTCTCAATCAATACTCTCCCATATAATTTACCAGGAATACTCAACAAACTTATACCTCTGTAATTTGAGCACTCACTCTTATCCCCTTTGCCTTTGTACAATGGCACTATGCACGCATTCCGCCAATCCTCAGGCACCTCACCATGAGTCATACATACATTAAATAACCTTACCTTATATATATATATATATATATATATATATATATATATATATATATATATATATACATATCAAAAGATCACAGAAGTGCGCGTGATTAATCAAATGCTTGCAATCCATAGGAAAATGAAACACGGTAAGTTCCCAAATGCAATTTCGTGTAATGTACCCATCATTCGGAGAGGTACGAGAATGAAATATAACAGTCAACTGATATACAAGGAAGAGACGTAGCTAGGACGCTATTGGTAAACATGTGTCACCGAATGGTGATGTTCGGGTCTGGCATCAAGTCTGTATAATATTTTATCAAGTGGACAAGAAAGGAAACTGTTTTAAAAATCTTATCTACAATAAAGCTATCCATCTTGTATTGACCTTGTATTGACCTTCGCTAGTTATTTGTGAATTAGTGATAGAAGAACCAATGATATTTCTTGTGGTACAGAGAGTTCATAACTGAGTTGGCATTACCCCCAGTCAGTGCAATGATCACAATATCTAAAATGATTAAACAAAGGATATTATTCTTGTCTTTTCTTATACTGAATTTATAGTGCTTAAGTCTAACAGAAAGATCCTTTCCAGTTTGCCCAACATAAAACATGTTCCAGTTTTTACATAGTACTCTCCAAAAGCAGCCCGCAGAACTTTTTGGTAAGTTCTTTTCAGTATTGTTGTTGCTGAAGGCAACATTTACACTGAAGTAAGGTAAAATTTTCACTAAAAGGGAAAACTTAAAAATTCTTGTTGCCAAAGGGAGGTTTTGGTTTAACTCTATGTTGTATGGCTGTAAGCGAGTCGGGTACGCGCAATGTCACGTGACGCAATGATTCAGTGGCTCACGATGACGTATGACTACGTCATCGATCATGCCACTTGAATCACGGTTGGGGATTGGCCACCGCCGGACTACTGAGTGGGCCAGGGTAAGCGTGGGAGGTGAGTTTGGTGCTGACGTGGACTGCGTTTAGTAGTTGTCACCCGTCCTTTAATAAGTGTTGTCCGTCAGAGTTCGAGTCATCTCTTAGCCCCTCGACAGTCTTCGGGCGTTGTGCTGGTGTTCGAAGGTGTTTACAAGCTTCCTAGGCATGTCTACCGTTGGGGAAGACGTTAGGAAGGCCTGTACCCCTGGCGACTGGATAGAGCCATCCGGTGATTACATAAGACAGTCAACAGGGGACCTAGTTGGCCCACAACTTGGCTCTGTAATCTTTTTTTTAAGCTATCACCGACCGACTCTCCGCTGATGCACGTCCGAATGATCGTAGAGATTGACGGATCGTCACGCGACGTGATTGAGTGGCTCAATAAGTTCGAACTGGAGTATCAGCTGCGAGGTTTGACGGGGCTTACACAACGAACGTACCATCGTGGCTCATGGCCGGTGCGTTTGCTGTCTACCAGCAGCTGAGCAATGCCAACAAGCTGGTATACGAAAGAATCAAGGAAGGTCTTGTCTCCGCATTGCCGTCAAATCGCTCCTACGATTACGAGCAGTTCACCCACCGCTCGTAAGCTAAGTGACCTTGAATCAGTGGATGTGTTCGTGGCCGACTCGCACCGTCTGGCGGCGCTGTTTAGAGGCATCCCTGACACTGGCCTGGCCTGTCTGTGCTTTTGCGTCGGGTCAACCTGACACTGCCCGCCGCATCCTACAGGCTGGTTCACATATGGCCTCCATGGACATTGGGCAGATCCTGAGCCGCGCTCGTGCCGTGCTGGTTGAGGAGAATGGCCGAGCTACTGCTGCAGGAAGTGTTGCGCTGCGGCGCCCTGCGCGTGCCGGTGAACAGGACGAGGCAGCTGTTCTGCCGTGATTGTGGTCAGCCCAATTACTACGCCCGTGACTTTTTAGCTGAACGCGACGGGCGCCGACGTGGACGCGGCAAAATATGTTCTTTTTGCTGTGGCCGCCGAGGGCATGTCGCTTCGTCGTGCACAGGAAACGGATTAAGAGAGGTGGGATCAGCACCAGCCTCCTCTCCGACTCGTCAGTAACAGGCGCTCTGCCGATGGTTCGGTAGGTCGTGGACGGGGTGAGCTGCGACGCCCTGGTGGATACCGGCTGCACGAAGGGCATCGCGCACGTCTCCGTGTGCTCCCGTTGGACGAAGCAGGATATCTGTGTGATGACGGTGAGCGGTGAACGGTACTTGTGTGAGGGATCGGGTGTGGCGCGCGTCCAGCTGCCGCTAGAGTTGCGTCACCAGTGGAGAGGTGCTGGCGGTGGGTCGCTAAGCACGCTGAACCTGAACTTCGTCCTCAGCATGAATGGCGTTAACGTTTTCCGTGGTATGACGACGCGCGCGCAGAGCGATGTGCAGTTTGGTGTTGACGAGTCTCCATCTTCAGCAGGAGCGACTGTGGCAACAGGTCTCGTTTGATGAAAAAGATTTCGCCGTTAGCTACGATGCGGCAGCGAGAAAGTGGACGGTTTTATAGAAGTGGTGTGACGGTACGGAGCCGCTACGTCTGTTGAACACTACTACGGAGTACCGGATACGACCGGAGGCTCGCCAAGAGTACGTACGCGAGGTGTTGCAACGGATTATGGATGGCTGGTTAGTTCCACACGACGAGAGGCATCACGGAGCAGTGAAGGGGACGATCCCGCTGATGGTCGCTGTTCAAGAGAACAAAGGGGAAGGAGCGCCAGATGCTCGACTTTCCGTGAGCAGAACTCTCATCTTAGTCCACATACGACCGACGGCGGGGTGAGAAGATCAGATAGTGGTGCCGCCGTGGGTAGATGACTGCTCTTGTCGACCTGCGTAAAGCCGACCTTCAGATCTACGTGGGCCATACGCTGTGGCCGTGTCGGACGGTGGTATTCCAAGGACGGCGGTACTGTATGACGCGGCTGCGCTATGGACTGAGCATCGCGCCCTTGGTAATGAAGAAGGTTCTGGGTACTGTGCTGAGTTGGGACGAGAGGATTAACCGTGAAAGCGAATGAAACATACGAGTCTGGAGGGAGCGACGCGGCCCTTTTTTGGTGAGGTGCCGGAGAAGTTGACGACAAGTCGCGTGGCGTTTTCCCTATGTTGTGGGCACCTCACCACTCTGTTTGTGGCTGGCTGCGTGAGGCGGCCTCCTACCACAAAGGAAGAGCCAGCGTGGTCACCACCTCCTGGGACGGCGAGCTGACTGGAGCTGGACTCGATGCTCACCAAGACCCTCAACAGAGTGTTAAATGTTCGGATCCAACTCGAGGTCGTTAGGATGTGGATGGCGACGAGGCCGTCGTATGGGTGGACTCCAGTTCTCTTGCGACAGGGGCCGCGCAGGAGGTGAACGGCAACATCGCTGAGGACGTCTGCTGGCTACGACAGAAGGAAAGCTCGCACATTAATCTCGACGAACTGAATGACGTGCTTCGGGGAGTAAACCTTGTCGTATTTCTGTCGGAGGCTCTTCCCGTCGATCCCTGGACGACAAGTGCGCAACGTCTTGCAACGGCCCGAAGCGATCCAGTCTATTGACCCAGCACCCGTAAGGTGGGAAAGAGGGTCATTAGGAGTTTCAGGAAATCTCCCACGTCGAGGATCAGCTCTGTCTGACACTGATAGACTGTGTGATCCATCACCATGTCGTATTTGGAGGAGACTCAGAAGTCAAGATGCGACTATTGTCATTGACCAGTTGGAGTCAGTGTTTCAGGAGCGTGGTGCACCGTAAGAGTTACTGACCGACAACACCAACAGTTTTTGCGGTTCGACGTTCCGTGAGTTCGCCAGCCGCTGGGGTATGTGCGTCATACATCGGTGGGCGAACGTCCCCTCCGGCGACGGGATATCGGTACAATGTCATGGGTCGGTGAAGACAATAGCGTCGCGGAAACGGTGCTCTATTGCAGAGATCGTCTATCGCTACAATGTGATGCCTCGAGGTGACGACCCTTCCTCCGCTCCTGCAAATCGAATCTTCAGGGACGAGGTCAGGCTGCCCGACATGGACGGTGTGAGCGAGCATGATCGGTCAGAGAAGGTGTGGCATCGCCTCAAGGTCGGCGTCAGGAGTGTGGAGCCACCATCCCAGCAGAAGATGCAACGTTCAGAGCTGCCTTGGATCGGTGACCAGGGTCGTCTCTGCGCTGAATGCCGAGGTCGACGGCACGCCGCGCCATGTGTGTGATCTGCAGCAAGTTACGACGCAACCATCGGTTGCAGAGGAGTCGGCTGGAGATGAGGCTACTGGGAACGACGTAGAAGACTGACCATCTGATGAATTATGTACCTGCCACTACAAACGACTCGGCCACGGATGGAGCCGTAGGTTCATGCAAGAATGAGGAAAGAGAGAGAGAGAGGAGAGTCTAGAAAAACCACTGCCGCACCGGAGTTCAAGAGAACGCCCTCCGGTGGACCGTCTTCAGCATAGTGATCTGTTTTAAGATCAGGCTGGAGTGTTGTATGGCTGTAACTGAGTTGGGTACGAGCGATGTCAGGTGACGTGGTGACTTAGCGGCTCACGATGACGTGCAATCGACGTCATCGGCTACTGAGCAGACCAGTTTGAGGTGGTGAGTTTGGTACAGGCGTGGATTGCGTTGAGGAGTTGTCTGTCACCTGTCCTTTGAACCTGTAATGCGTAACGTGAGCTTCTTGAACAAGTGTTGTCTGTCAGAGTTCCAGTCTGCTCTTAACTTTCGACAGTCTTCGGGTGTTGTGCTTCTGTTCGACTATCTGTATTTACTACGAGAACACGTTTACGACACCCTATATTTACTACGGGAACACGTTTACGACACCCTATATTTACTACGGGAACACGTTTACGACACCCTATCGTAAGGACGAGAAGGTCATGCGAGTTATAACGTGGTCAGAAACTGCAAGGTGATCAATGAAGATAAGGATATGTCTGATGATATACAACAACAATCCGGAAACATGTTTGCTCGTAATTAAGAACAACAATATGGTAGGTCGCTCTGGAAGTTTGAATTGCAACGTTGTGGTCTACGAGTGCCTATGTAATATTGGGCGCTGTCAGTCTTGCCATATAAACTACATCGGACGTAAAACTTGCACCCTGAGCCGCCGCCTCTCGCTCCACTTACAAGAAGGTGGAATCAAACATTATGAACTAAAGCATGGAAGGAAACTAACGAGGGAGATTATAGTGAATAACACCAAGAACCATTACTTGTGGTAGTGATCAGGGGAGACTACAGAGAAAGCACCTGTCATCAATATCCAGAAAAATATAACCACGGCCGTACAGCTCTTTGATGGCTCGCCGATTGGACGTAGACCTAATGCCGTTTTAGGACAGGTGGAACACGTCACTGACCTTCCACAAGCTACCAAGTCCTCCAGTCCGCCATTAAAGGACAGGAGAAACGTGTCACTGACCTACCCGGTCCTGGGTGACGAAGGGCAGAGAGAATCAGACGAGCCTGCCCTGACCTCAGCTCCACAACCGCACAATAACGACCTTGTTTGTCCCATCGAAGTGAATTTAGTGATGGACTTTCTATATTCCTACCTCGTTTGATAACGTTCTTCTGTGCTTCCTCAACGGTATGTTTTTTCTATATTTCTGTTCCCATTTTTTTGTATTGAGGTTGTAACTCCTACAACCCTCTATGATACTGTGAATCTGTAACGTTTTTAGTGTTTTTTCTTGCTTTTTATGTACTATGTACTATGTTTTCTCTGAGTGCGTTTCTTATCCACATTTTGTTTGCGTTTTACACTTCATATCCAGGTTTTGTGACCCAGTTTTTTCTCCTTTGTGTAGATTCCTGATGATGCCTCTATGAAAGCGAAAGCTTGATTGAGATAAAATGGATAATTGTGGACAACTGGTGTTTGAACGCCCACCTAATGATAGGACAATACTGAGAAAATGAGAGCATAGGAATGAAGATCAACAACTCTAGATATGCTATCCTATTCTATTCTCTGTGCATGTATATATGATGAGATGGCCTTGATTAGGCTTCAGTTGCCCATCCTGCTTCAGCTAGCAAACAAGTCATAAAAGGGGTAATCACACTCGTTCTGGCAGGTCATATTTCACCGACCATTCATCGAGGCTCTAGGTGACTCAACCATTCAGAAGGCAGGTCTAATCATCATCGTAGTTTCCATTAACGAGTAGTGGTGTTCTTTCCAGTGAAACCAGTTGATACCGTCGGCGAAGCTGTCGTGATGGCCTTGGTGTTGGTAGCCATTTAGGTTGGAGTAGTGGCAATGTCTTATCCCATACCACCAGGCGCCACGGTACCTGTGGAAATTTTGGACAGGGATTAGTTGACAGGTGGCCACATAAGGGAGGAGACAGATTCACATAGGACAGGTTGTATAGACAGACGTCGCCTTTAGAAAATGTCATTATCCAATAAGTATATATTTACAGCCATAAGTAAATCTTTGTAATCCTTAACATTTTCCCATTACGTGTGTCTTAGGTCGTATAGGATATCAAAATCTTATCAGAATGCCACTAGGAAATATTCTGAATTTATTGAATGAAGTCATCATGCGAAAAAAAGATATTCTCTTCAGCAAAGCGACCTCCCTCAACATTTGTGCAAGACGAGAATTATTAGATGCTCACTTCACGTTGTCATATTCATGTATCAAAGTCGTTAACGAGAGAGAGGTAAGATCTGGTGAATATCCTGCACAACTTTACATACAAGTCACCCTGAAAGACTGTCAGGTTTTAATTTGACAAAATGATTAGTATCTGAAAGCAAAGTTATCCTGAAATGGAATCGTCATTATGCATACAACTCCAAGTGAAGTTTGCTCAAGATGGTATGGATGGCGACACATGATTTATGCTTTTGAAATAGACCAGACCACCAAGAATTTACCAACGAAGGAAGTAAGGCGTCTTATAGTTACTTTGTCAGCAGCACAGCTAAGGGTTTGAACTCCTGGTATATATGATCAACCAGAGGACTCTTCACAATAGTGATTGTATATTACAAATTTGCCAAAGTTATAGAGGAATTAGCTTAGTATACCTGGAGTCAAGGAGTATGACCTGAGAAAAATTGAATGACGTGACATACGGCAAAGAGAAGGAACGCACTTGGCGAATCTATCAAATGACACAGCTGTGAGAATCTTGCATGTATTATGGAAAATAGGCACAAGGACAACTGTATGCTTATCCAAACCAAATGATACAGCTTATAGAAGTGGGCTCTCTATAGGGGATCCAATGTGGGATATATATATTCCTCCCAGAAACAGTAAGTACTTATTCCAAGCGAAGAAGACGTGAGTCGATAATGTAAGGTGTAGGTTCGAGCGAGAAAGGAGTTCGCAGTAGCGTCAATGGATAGTGAATATCTTGACAGACTTCGGTAAAATATATATATGTAAGACTTACCTTTGGGCACATTTTACAAGAACTTCTTCGTTGGCAGCATCATGAGTGGTAAATTTAGAGCCGTCATGTCGATTCACCAGTGAGTCTCCTGCCGTGCCATTGTACCTGGTCCAGACAAGACATAGAAATGTATGTTGAATCCAGTTGAACATATATGTCCCAAAGACACTTGCTACATCTCGCTTACCTTGCCTTTAAGCTGTGCAGTTCGACCATGATGAATTTAGGTTGCCTATGATTAGATAAGATCGTAGCAAACCATCATTTTATCATGTAAATAAACAGTGTATAGAAAATGAAATTGAAATCACCATTATCTTATAAAGAAGCATTCATACCAGAAGTCTGTCTCTTGATTTCTTCAATGGAAATTTTTTATTACAACTATATACTTGTTAACTGCTGTTTTCATATATATATATATATATATATATATATATATATATATATATATATATATATATATATATATATATATATATATATCATTGTTAAACTTTGTCACTGTCTCTCGCGTTAGCGAGGTAGCGCAAGGAAACAGACGAAAGAATGGCCCAACCCACCCACATACACATGTATATACATACACGTCCACACACCCACGTATACATACCTATACATTTCAATTTATACATATATATACATACACAGACATTACATACATACACATGTACATACTTCATACTCTCTGCCTTTATTCATTCCCTCCGCCAACCCGCCACTCATGAAATGACAACCCCCTCCCCGCATGCGCGCGAGGTAGCGCTAGAAAATGACAACAAAGGCCACATTAGTTCACACTCAGTCTCTAGCTGTCGCGTGTAATGCACGGAAACCACAGCTCCCTTTCCACATCCAGGCCCACAAACCTTTCCAAGGTTTACCCCAGACGCTTCACATGCCCTGATTCAGTCCACTGACAGCACGTCGAACCCCGGTATACCACATCGTTCCAATTTACGCTATTCATTGCACGCATTTCATCCTTTTGTATGTTCAGTCCCCGATCGCTCAAAATCTTTTTCACTCCATCCTTCTACCTCCAGTTTGGTGTCTCCCACTTCTCGCTCCCTCCACCTGTGACACATATATCCTTTTTGTCAATCTTTCCTCACTCATTCTCTCCATGTGACCAAACCATTTCAATACACCCTCTTCTGCTCTCTCAACCACACACTTTCTATTCCCACACATCTCTCTTACTCTTTCATTACTTACTCTATCAAACCACCTCACACCACATAGTCCTCAAACATCTCATTTGCAACACATCTGCACTTATCCGTACAACCCTATTTATCGCCCATGCCTCATAACCGTATAACATTGTTGAAACCACTATTCCTTCAAACATACACATTTTTGCTCTGAGATAACGTTCTCGCTTTCCACACATTCTTTAACGCTCTCAGAACTTTCACCCCTTCCCCCACCCTGTGACTCGCTTCTGCTTCCATGGTCTGCGCAGCCAAATCCACTCCCAGATATCTAGAACACTTCACTTCCTCCAGTTTTTCTCCATTCAAACTTACCTCCGAATTGACTTATCCCACAATCTTACTGAGCCTAATAACCTTGCTCTTATTCATATTTACTCTCGGCTTTCTACTTTCATACACTTTACCAAATTCAGTCACCAACTTCTGCAGTTTCTCACCCGAATCAGCCACCAGAGCTATATCATCAGCGAACAACAACTGACTCGCTTCTCAAGCCCTCTCATCCACGACAGACTGCATACTTACCCCTCTTTCCAAAACTCTCGCATTCACCTTCCTAACAACCCCATCCATAAACAAATTAAACAACCATGGAAACATCACACAACCATGCCGCAAACCTACATTCACTGGGAACCACTCACTTTCCTCTCTTTCTACTAGCACATATGCCTTACATCCTCGATAAAAACTTTTCACTGCTTCTAGCAACTTACCTCCCACGTAATATATTCTTAAAACCTTCAACAGAGCATCTCTATTAACTCTATCATATGTCTTCTCCAGATCCATAAATGCTACATACAAATCCATCTGCTTTTCTAAGTATTTCTCACATACATTCTTTAAAGCAAACACCTGATCTACACATCCTTTACCACTTCTGAACCCACACTGCTCTTCCCCAATCTGATGCTCTGTACATGCCTTGACCCTCTCGATCAATACCCTCCTATATAATTTCCCAGTAATACTCAACAAACTTATACCTCTGTAATTTGAACACTCACTTTCATTCCCTTTGCCTCTGTACAATGGCACTATGCATGCATTTGGCCAATCCTCAGGCACTTCACCATGAACCATGCATACATTGAATATCCTCACCAACCCGTCAACAACATAGTCCCCAACTTTTTTTATATAAATTCCACAGCAGTACCATCCAAACCCGCCGCCTTGTCGGCTTTCATCTTCTCCAAAGCTTTCACTACCTCTTCTCTGTTTAACAAATCATTCTCCCTGACCCTCTCACTTCGCACACCACCTCGGCCAAAACACCTTATATCTGCCACTCTATCATCAAACACATTCAACAAGCTTCCAAAACACTCACTCCACCTCCCTCTCACTTCACTAGTCCTTGGTATTACCTCCCATTTACCCCCTTCACCGAAATTCCCATATGTTCTCTTGTCTTACGCACTTTATTTACCTCGTTCCAAAACATCTTTATACTTTCCCGAAAATATTATGAATCTCTCTCACCCCAACTCGCATTTGCCATCTTTTTCACCTCTTGCACCTTTCTATTGACTTCTTGCCTCTTTTTTTTAACATCTCCCAGTCATTTGCACTATTTCCCTGGAAAAATCGTCCAAAAGCCTCTCTCTTCTTTCACTGACAATCTTACTTCATCATCCCACCACTCACTACCCTTTCTAATCTGCCCACCTTTCTCATGCCATAGACATCTTTTGCGCAAGCCATCACTGTTTACATAGATACATCCCATTCCTCCCACATTCCCCTTACGTCCTTTGTTCTCACCTTTTTCCATTCTGTATTCAGTCTCTCCTGGTACTTACTCACAACAAGTCTCCTTTCGAAGCTCACTTGCTCTCACCACTCCCTTCACCTAACAATTCTCTCTTCTTTTCTGAAAACCCCTACATATCTTCACCTTCACCTCCACAAGATGTGCCCCTCTCAGCACATTAACATCTAAGTCTCTCTTTTATATGAAGTAGTTTATATGAAGTAGTTTATACAATTATATTTAACATGAAATTTTTCTATACATATGGTTCGATATGTTTCGTGTGAACAATCCACCTCATCAGGTGCCAGTACTTAACAAAGATATCCAGATCCCAACATCACACTTAAATTCCGCCATCCAACACCAATCATTATAGGCCAAGCACTGTCTGCTTTCTTTGGTAGTAACCATGAAAGGGAGAGTGATTAAGAGGGGTCACTTGGCGGGGGTTGACCTGTTTAGGTGGGCGTCTTGAACAACTTTTTTTTCATGTTTTCGTGTTTTGTCAATTCTCTCATAATGATTTGGTTAATGCTAAGATGGGCTTTGAAATTGCCTGGGGACAAATTAAAGTTCTGATTAGTAGCAATTAAAAAGATTCAATGACGTTGCGTGTGGCATAATCAGCAGAGGAATTTTCAAGATCATTTTCATTGATAGTGTTTCACGATCTCATTTTGGTGGTCATCCCTGCGTATTGCATGACGGTGTCAATAACACCTCTCCGTTACAGTTTTACCTGCCTGGCTTAAGTAAATATCTTTATTTGCCTTGCATTTGACGGCGAAAACACTCCCCATTGTTGCATGATTTGGCCTACTATTCATTAAGGTCTTACTGATGGTGTTATTGTACTGGAAAGAAACATTACCATCACTAAATCGGCAGAATAGCTGCTAGGAAGAAACACAAGTATAGGAAAAATTTAGTGACAGAAATTTTATAGGAAAGTGTGAAAAAAAAGTTCCTGTTCTATATGGATATCATGGGAGGAGACTCGTGTCTAAAAAAAAAATTAAAATAGTTAATTTAAAATTTCTTTCTTGAACTAACATATTTTGTTGAACGATACGGTTCGAAGTGATTGTGAAGCCGTGATGGAAAGATGTTGATGGGCATCTCTGAACTCTTACCTGCCAACACTGAGTCGGTACTGTGTTTCGAGAGGCCCTACGTAGAAGCGACCGTACTTTGCCCACCGATGCTCACCCTCGAAGTCCTTGAGGTCAACTCGTAGCTCCTGAAGTATGGTGGAGGTCAACTGGTGGAGAGAGTCGAGACCCAGCCAAAACTCGCCCTCCATGTGGCCAAAACCCAGTCGATATTCGACCCAGGTGCGGTAGAAGTCCTCGCGATGGGTGAGGTTACGACGTCGCTGAAACACCGTCCAGCCCCCGCCGTCCACGGTATGGTCACAGTAGACGGTGATGGAAGCGTCGGGATGCTTGACGAACGGAAACACTTGTCGCTTGCCGGCACCGGTGTCGCCAGAGTCGAGTAGATCTCGACAGTGTCGAGGACGACTTTGCCCCATCTTTCTCTGTAAGTCTCGCCTCAGATCCTCAACGGTGGCACGCACCTCCTGAAGCCAGTGGTAGACTGGGGTAAGGAGCTATAGTACATATACATCATCTGGAACGTGATATAGAATCTAATCTTAGTTTAAGGCAGCTGAATAAGGATATGAAAAGGGATTACAGAGGCTAACAGTCAGAGGCGAAAGAGACTACCTTTCTGCAGGTAAAGACTGAATATATCTCGGACAAGATTCATCAAGATCAATTAGAGGATGTAGCTGCTAGAGCGTGAAATGCATGAACACTGATTGAAATAGAATAGACTAGTGGCAAATGTATCGCCACTCTCGGTAACCTTTAATTTCCAAGTGATAGCTGGAAAGGTTCAAGTCACATACTGTTATCAGCATTATGTAGAAAGAAGTAGTTCTATTTTCTACAGTTTCACGATAATTGGACGAGATAAGGTCCATCTAACGTCCCTTTATCTCCATAAAGAGGAAGGGGAGGATTTCTAGTATAGTTTCGTGCCTAAAGAAAAGCCAGAATCGTGCAAATCTCCAACAGCCAGGATCGAACCCGGGACCCCTAGCGGCAGCGCTCCCACCTGTTGCACAGGGGTCCCGGGTCAGATCCTAACTGTTGGAGGTTTGTATGTTCTATGAAGGTGCGCGTTCATATGCACTTTGTTCGTGTGTGTATATATATATATATATATATATATATATATATATATATATATATATATATATATATATATATATATATACACATATGTTTTGCTTTGTCGCCGTCTCCCACGTTAGCGAGGTAGCGCAAGGAAACAGACGAAAGAATGGCCCAACCCATCCACAAACATGTATATACATACACGTCCACACACGCAAAAATACATACCTATACATCTCAGCGTATACCTATATATACACACACTGACATATACATATATACACATGTAAATAATTCATGCTGTCTGCCTTTATTCATTCCCATCGCCACCTCGCCACACATGAAATAACATCCCCCTCCCCCCTCATGTGTACGAGGTAGCGCTAGGAAAAGACAACAAAGGCTACATTCATTCACACTCAGTCTCTAGCTGTCGTGTAATAATGCACCGAAACCACAGCTCCCTTTCCACATCCAGACCCCACAGAACTTTCCATGGTTTACCCCAGACGCTTTACATACCCTGCTTCAATCCATTGACAGCACGTCGACCCCGGTATACCACATCGTTCCAATTCACTCTATTCCTTGCACGCCTTTCACCCTCTTGCATGTTCAGGCCCCGATCACTCAAAATCTTTTTCACTCCATCTTTCCACCTCCAATTTAGTCTCCCACTTCTCCTCGTTCCCTCCACCTCTGACACATATATCCTCTTGGTCAATCTTTCCTCACTCATTCTCTCCATGTGACCAAACCATTTCAAAACACCCTCTTCTGCTCTCTCAACCACACTCTTTTTATTACCACACATCTCTCTTACCCTATTATTACAAACTCCATCAAACCACCTCGCATCACATATTGTCCTCAAACATCTCATTTCCAGCACAACCACCCTCCTCTGTACAACTCTATCTATAGCCCACGCCTCGCAACCATATAACATTGTCGGAACCACTATTCCTTTAAACTTACCCATTTTTGCTTTCCGAGATAATGTTCTCGACTTCCACACATTCTTCAACGCTCCCAGAACTTTCGCCCCCTCCCCCACCTAATGATTCACTTCCGCTTACATGGTTCCATCCGCTGCCAGATCCACTCCCAGATATCTAAAACACTTTACTTCCTCCAGTTTTTCTCCATTCAAACTTACCTCCCAATTGACTTGTCCCTCAACCCTACTGTACCTAATAACCTTGCTCTTATTCACATTTACTCTCAGCTTTCTTCTTTCACACTCTTTACCAAACTCAGTCACCACCTTCTGCAGTTTCTCACATGAATCAGCCACCAGCGCTGAATCATCAGCGAACAACAACTGACTCACTTCCCAAGCTCTCTCATCCACAACAGACTGCATACTTGCTCCTCTTTCCAATACTCTTGCATTCACCTCCCTAACAACCCCATCCATAAACAAATTAAACAACCATGGAGACATCACACACCCCTGCCGCAAACCTACATTCACTGAGAACCAATCACTTTCCCCTCTTCCTACACGTACACATGCCTTACATCCTCGATAAAAACTTTTCACTGCTTCTAACAACCTGCCTCCCACACCATGTATCATTAATACCTTCCACAGAGCATCTCTATCATATGCCATCTCCAAATCCATAAATGCTACATACAAATCCATTTGCTTTTCTAAGTATTTCTCGCATACCTTCTTCAAAGCAAACGCCTGATCCACACATCCTCTACCACTTCTGAAACCACACTGCTCCTCCCCAATCTGATGCTCTGTACATGCCTTCACCCTCTCAATCAATACCCTCCCATATAATTTACCAGGAATACTCAACAAACCTATACCTTTGTGATTTGAGCACTCACTTTTATCCTCTTTGCCTTTTTACAATGGAACTATGCAAGCATTCGCCAATCCTCAGGCACCTCACCATGAGTCATACATACATTAAATAACCTTACCAACCAATCAACAATACAGTAACGTCCTTTTTAATAAATTCCACTGTAATACCATCCAAACTCGCTGCCTTGCCGGCTTTCATCTTCCGCAAAGCTTTTACTACCTCTTCTCTGTTTACCAAATCATTCTCCCTAGCCCTCTCACTTTGCACACCACCTCGACCAAAACACCCTATATCTGCCACTCTATCATCATACACATTCAACAAACCTTCAAAATACTCACTCCATCTCCTTCTCACATCACCACTACTTATCACCTTTCTATTAGCCCCCTTCACTGAAGTTCCCATTTGTTCCCTTGTCTTACGCACTTTATTTACCTCCTTCCAAAACATCTTTTTATTCTCCCTAAAATTTAATGATACCCTCTCACCCCAACTCTCATTTGCCCTCTTCCGCCTTTCTCTTGACCTCCTGCCTCTTTCTTTTATACATCTCCCACTCATTTGCATTATTTCCCTGCAAAAATCGTCCAAATGCCTCTCTCTTCTCTTTCACCAATAATCTTACTTCTTCATCCCTCCACTCTCTACCCTTTCTAATCTGCCCACCTCCCACGCTTCTCATGCCACAAGCATCTTTTGCGCAAGCCATCACTGATTCCCTAAATACATCCCATTCCTCCCCCACTCCACTTACCTCCTTTGTTTTCATCTTTATCCATTCTGTACTCAGTCTCTCCTGGAACTTCCTCACACAAGTCTTCTTCCCAAGCTCACTTACTCTCACCAGTCTCTTCACCCTAACATTCTCTCTTCTTTTCTGAAAACCTCTACAAATCTTCACCTTCGCCTCCACAAGATAATGATCAGGCATCCCGCCAGTTGCACCTCTCAGCACATTAACATCCAAAAGTCTCTCTCTCGCGCGCCTATCAATTAACACGTAATCCAATAACGCTCTCTGGCCATCTCTCCTACTTACATACGTATACTTATGTATATCTCTCTTTTTAAACCAGGTATTCCCAATCGCCAGTCCTTTTTCAGCTCATAAATCTTCAAGCTCTTCACCATTTCCATTTGCAACACTGAACACCCCATGTACACCAATTTATCCCTCAACTGCCACATTACTCACCTTTGCATTCAAATCACCCATCACTATAACCCGATCTCGTGCATCAAAACTACTAACACACTCACTCAGCTGCTCCCAAAACACTTGCCTCTCATGATCTCTCTTCTCATGCCCAGGTGCATATGCACCAATAATCACCCATCTCTCTCCATCCACTTTCAGTTTTACCCATATCAATGTAGCGTTTACTTTCTTGCACTCTATCACATACTTCCACCACTCCTGTTTCAAGAGTAGTGCTACTCCTTCCTTTGCTCTTGTCCTCTCACTAACCCCTGACTTTACTCCCAAGACATTCCGAAACCACTCTTCCCCTTTACCCTTGAGCTTCGTTTCACTCCGAGCCAAAACGTCCAGGTTCCTTTCCTCAAACATACTACCTATCTCTCCCTTTTTCTCACCTTGGTTACATCCACACACATTTAGACACCCCAATCTGAGCTTTCGAGGAGGATAAGCACTCCCCGCGTGACTCCTTCTTCTGTTTCCCCTTTTAGAAAGTTAAAATACAAGGAGGGGATGTTTCCAGCCCCCCGCTCCCGTCCCCTTTAGTCTCCTTCTACGACACGTGAGGAATGCGTGGTAGTATTCTTTCTTCCCCATCCCCAGGGATAATTATATATATATATATATATATATATATAATATATATATATATATATATATATATATATATATATATATATATATATATATATATATATATATCCCATTTTAGAAAGTTAGAATACAAGGAGGGGAGGATTTCTGGCCCCCCGCTCCCGTCCCCTTTAGTCGCCTTCTACGACACGTGAAGAATGCGTGGGAAGTATTCTTTCTCCCCTATCCCCAAGGGAGTGCAAAGTGAGAGGGTTAGGGAAAATGATTTGGTAAACAGGGAAGAGGTAGTAAAAGTTTTGCGGAAGATGAAAGCCGGCAAGGCAGCAGTTTTGGATGATATTGCAGTGGAGTTTATTAAAAAAGGGGGTGACTGTATTGTTGACTGGTTGGTAAGGTTATTTAATGTATGTATGATTCATGGTGAGGTGCCTAAGGATTAGCGGAATGCTTGCATCGTGCCATTGTACAAAGGCAAAGGGGATCAGAGTGAGTGCTCAAATTACAGAGGTATAAGTTTATTGAGTATTCCTGGTAAATTATTTGGGAGGGTATTGATTGAGAGGGTGAAGGCATGTACAGAGCATCAGATTGGGGAAGAGCAATGTGGTTTCAGAAGTGGTAGAGGATGTGTGGATCAGGTGTTTGCTTTAAAGAATGTATGTGAGAAATACTTAGAAAAGCAAATGGATTTGTATGTAGCATTCATGGACCTGGAGAAGGCATATGATAGAGTTGATAGAGATGCTCTGTGGAAGGTACTAAGAATATATGGTGTGGGAGGCAAGTTGTTAGAAGCAGTAAAAAGTTTTTATCGAGGATGTAAGGCATGTGTACGTATAGGAAGAGAGGAAAGTGATTGGTTCTCAGTGAATGTAGGTTTGCGGCAGGGGTGTGTGATGTCTCCATGGTTGTTTAATTTGTTTATGGATGGGGTTGTTAGGGAGGTGAATGCAAGAGTTTTGGAAAGAGGGGCAAGTATGAAGTCTGTTGGGGATGAGAGAGCTTGGGAAGAGAGTCAGTTGTTCGCTGATGATACAGCGCTGGTGGCTGATTCATGTGAGAAATTGCAGAAGGTGGTGACTGAGTTTGGTAAAATGTGTGAAAGAAGAAAGTTAAGAGTAAATGTGAATAAGAGCAAGGTTATTAGCACAGTAGGGTTGAGGGTCAAGTCAATTGGGAGGTAAGTTTGAATGGAGAAAAACTGGAGGAAGTAAAGTGTTTTAGATATCTGGGAGTGGATCTGGCAGCGGATGGAACCATGGAAGCGAAAGTGAATCATAGGGTGGGGGAGGGGGCGAAAATCCTGGGAGCCTTGAAGAATGTGTGGAAGTCGAGAACATTATCTCCGAAAATAAAAATGGCTATGTTTAAAGGAATCTTGGTTCCAACAATGTTGTATGGTTGCGAGGCGTGGGCTATGGATAGAGTTGTGCGCAGGAGGGTGGATGTGCTAGAAATGAGATGTTTGAGGACAATGTGGTGTGAGGTGGTTTGATCGAGTTTGTAATTTAAGGGTAAGAGAGATGTGTGGAAATAAAAAGAGCGTGGTTGAGAGAGCAGAAGAGGGTGTTTTGAAATGGTTTGGGCACATGGAGAGAATGAGTGAGGAAAGATTGACCAAGAGGATATGTGTGTCGGAGGTGGAGGGAACGGAAGTGGGAGACCAAATTGGAGGTGGAAAGATGGAGTGAAAAAGATTTTGAGTGATCGGGGCCTGAACATGCAGGAGGGTGAAAGGCGTGCAAGGAATAAAGTGAATTGGATCGATGTGGTATACCGGAGTCGACGTGCTGTCAATGGATTGAATCAGGGCATGTGAAGCGTCTGGGGTAAACCATGGAAAGTTCTGTGGGGCCTGGATGTAGAAAGGGAGCTGTCTCTCCAAGCATTTTTCACATGCTTTCCTCAGTGTTAATACCTGATCCACGCATTCTCCACCACCCGTGTTCCTCCCCAATTTAATGTTCTACACATGTTTTTACTCGTCAATCATTATTCTCCTACACAATTTATCAGGTACACTCAATAAACTTATAGCTTTGTCATTCGAATAACAATCCTCCTTACCATTATACAGTTGTACTATACACGCATTCCGCCAATCCTCAAGCACCTCACCTCGATCTAGACATGCACTGATAATCCACAATTATCCAGTCAGCAACTTAGTCATTTCCTTTCTCAATAGATTCAACGGTAATACCATGCACTCCAGCCGCTTTGCCACATTCATCCTTCGTTAGGCTTTCACCACCTCCTCTCTCTTCAGCAAACCATTCTCCATGACCGTCTCACCCACTTATAGCAGGTGTATACGTATGAATACCTATGAATGACTAAGTGACGACAGGATGAAATTAACCGACCTGTAAAACCGGTGTCACCTGGTTGGCATCGAGGGCACAGGAAACAAGGGCAGCGTTGACACAGGAGGAGCTGAAGCCCGCCGCTTCCAGCAGGCTTGGCACCAGGGAATGCCTGCTGTTGGAACATTCTTCCTTCTCCGCCACACAGCTTGTCACTACGAGCACTACCGCCAACACTTGACAGGGACTCAGCCAGGGAGCCATGACACCCTCGCTGGTGTATGTTGTCAAAGAGGGTTAGTTTGCACTGGACGTAGACCTGTATGGTGCAAAAAGATCGACCAGTAGGAGGTTGCGTCCTTCGATAAGGCTGGCCGTTCACTGTGTGTGTGTGTGTGTGTGTGGAGCCTCGTGTTCAAGCTCCTGGGTTACACAAGACCCGGCATAGTGGGCCTCTGTCCACCCACCGTTCATACCTAACTCGTGTGTGAGGACACGGGGTAGAGGGCAACGCTAACCATTATATGAAGCCAGTAACCATACCATCACTTGTTGACTACTGAGTGAAATGCGGATGATAACGTACTTAACCGATAATTCAGTCGATATTCCAGGAGGAAGTGAATATCTATGTATTAGACTGCTATGTAAGCTGGTAGCGGTGGTGTTGCTATACCACGTTGCTTCAGGATAGCGCTATGAAAGGGGATCCTTTGATAGCCGTGAGTTGTGGTGCCGTCATCATCTTCACCCAGCTCAGTGTAATGTTTGGGTTACGTCCTCCCACCAACAACATTGCTCTGATCTAAACTGGTCAGTGGAAATGTAAAACCATTCTTTATTTACACGACGAAAATGAGAGATAGAAAGACTGACAAGGAGGCCATTGCGCTCCCACAATCTAAGTCATTACTCGCCAAATATTTTCCATTTGCTCAACTACTGTCCAAGATGCTTAGCCATATAGAACTAGATTTTCTTAGGAAAGGAAGTATCTATATGCAATATGATATGGATCATTTTTTTCAAAGACAACTAATTGTTTATATCAACAGTTCTTTCACTACCCCTGACGTAAGGGTACGACTAGTGAACGGTAATGAAGTAGCAACTTTCGTATGTTGATGTGAGAATCAGCAAGGACGAACGTTTCACAAAGACATGTCTCGCTACACATTTTACTGCTTTAACGCTTGGGTTTTTAATCTCTCTCTCTCTCTCTCTCTCTCTCTCTCTCTCTCTCTCTCTCTCTCTCTCTCTCTCTCTCTCTCTCTCTCTCTCTCTCTCGTATATATATATATATATATATATATATATATATATATATATATATATATATATATATATATTCCTATGAGTCCACGGAAAAATGAAACACGATGAGTTCCCAAGTGCACTTTCGTGTAATAAACACATCATCAGGGGAGATACAAGAGATAAATATAATAGTCAGTTGCTATACACATGAAATAGCATCCCCCCAGCGAGGTACCGCTAGGAAAAAGACAAAAAAGGCCACATTCGTTCACACGCAGTCTCTAGCTGTCATGTGTAATGCACCGAAACCACAGCTCCCTCTCCACATCCAGGCCCACAAAAGTTTCCATAGTTTACCCCAGACGCTTTACATGCTCTGATTCAATCCACTGACAGCACGTTGACCCCAGTATACCACATCGTTCCAGTTCATTCTATTCCTTGCACGCCTTTCACCCTCTTGCATGTGCAGGCCCCGATTACTCAAAATCTTTTTCACTTCATCCTTCCACCTCTAATTTGGCCTCCCGTTTCTCCTTGTTCCCTCTACCTCAGACACATATATCCTCTTTGTCAATCTTTCCTCACTCATTCTCTCCATGTGACCAAACCATTTCAATGCACCCTCTTCTGCTCACTCAGCCACACTCTTTTTATTACCAAACCCTTTCTTTACTTTCTCGATCAAACCTCCTCACACCACATATTGTCCTCAAACATTTCATTTCCAACACATCCACCCTCCTCCGCACAACCCTATCTATAACCCATGCCTCACAACTATATAACATTGTTGGACCCACTATTCCTTCAAACATACTCATTTTTGCTCTCCGAGATAGCGTTCTCGCCCTCTATACATTCTTCAACGCTTCCAGAACCTTCGCCCCCTCCCCCACCTTTTGCCTCGCTTCCGCTTCCATGGTTCCATCCGCTGCCAAATCCACTTCCAGAAATCTAAAACACTTCTCTTCCTCCAGTTTTTCTCATTCAAACTTACCTACCAATTAACTTGTCTCTCAACCCTACTGAGCCTAATAACCTTGCTCTTATTCACATTTACTCTCGGCTTTCTTCTTTTACACACTTTACCAAACTGAGTCACCAACTTCATCAGTTTCTCACCCGAATCAGCCACCAACGCTGTATCATCAGCGAACAACTTACTCACTTCCTAAGCCCTTTCATCCACAACAGATTGCATACTTCTCACTCTCTCCAAAACTCTTGCATTCATTTCCCTAACAACCCCAACCATATACAAATCAAAAAGCCATGGAGACATCACGCACCCCTGCCGCAAATCGATATTCACTGGGAGCCAATTATTTTCTTCTCTTCCTATTCGTGCGCCTGCCTTACATCCTTGGTAAAACATTTTCACTGTTTCTCGCAACTTACCTCCCACAACCTGTACTCTTAATATCTTCCACAAAGCAACTCTATCATATGCCTTCTCCAGATTCATACATGCTACATACAAATCCATCTGTTTTTCAAAATATTTCTGACATACATTATTTAAAGCAAACACTTGATCCACACATCCTCTACCACTTCTGAAACCACGACGCTCTTCCTCAATCTAATGCTCTGTACACGCCTTTACCCTCTCAATCAATACCCTCCCATATAGTTTCCCAGGAATACTCATCAAACTTATACCTGTAATTTGAACACCCACCTTTATCCCCCTTGACTTTGTACAATGGCACTATGCTTGCATTCCGCCAATCCTCAGGCACTTCACCATGATCCATACAGTCATTGAATATCCTTACCAATCAATCAACAACAGAGTTACCCCCTTTTTTAATGAATTCCACTGCAACATCATCCAAACCCACCGCCTTGCCGGACTTCATCCTCTGCAAAGCTTTCACTACCTCTTCTCTGTTTATGAAACTATTTTCCTTGACCCTCTCACTTAGCACACCACCTCGACCAAAACACCCTATATCAGCCACTCTATCATCAAACGCATTCAACAAACCGTCAGAATACTCTCTCAATCTCGCTTCACAACCACTTATTGCCTCCCCATTAGCCCCCTTCACCCATATATATATATATATATATATATATATATATATATATATATATATATACGAATAAAGTGCATATGAACGCGCACCTTCATAGAACATACAAACCTCCAATAGCCAGGATCGAACCTTAGATCGACTGTATACAGTCCCATAGCCTAGCGGTTAGCATCCCTGCCTCTTACACAGGGGTCCCGGGTTCGATCCTGGCTGTTGGAGGTTTGTATGTTCTATGATATATATATATATATATATATATATATATATATATACGACAGGGTAGAAATCGTAGGGTAGAATCGTTGGACAAGAAGATATCTGGTTGTATGCGTAAAGTTCTTGCATAAGAAACACAGACGGATTCAACAAGGAACAAGATGGTTGCCAGTCTTGTCATATCTACCTAACCTGTATGATAGTTTAGCATTCTTGACTCATAGATGTTATTTGATATGTTGGGAATGTACTTTGGGTCAACAGCGAGTTGCTTACAGCCACTTACTGACCCCTCATCACCTCCCTCCCGCTACGGGGTGGGTGGGGAAGAAGATGCCAATTATGGGTTCAGTTAGTAAGGAGCAAAGTATCCCATTGTAAGAATAATGTAAGGCATTAGCACGTAGAAGAACCCGTGGCATGTATCATGAGTGTAGCTGTAGGTTGATTATAGAAATTGTGTGGAACATGTTCCCGTCTATAGCGTTTTCCACATAGGATTATGCCAAATGCAAGAGTTTACTATCTACGGTGCTCAATTAAGAACATAGTGATATGATATCAAATAATGACTCCACGAAAACATACAGAGTGTGTAAAAGTGACAAAGTGAAGTGGAAAAGGGATCAAAGTGACATAGCGAAGTAATTCACAAGGGAAATTGAAATGATCGCCTTGGCAACTCAACGTAGTTCCCAGTCACGCAGTACACAGACAAGACTCAAGTGTCGGTCAGTGAAGTACCCTACCTCCTTGGAGACAGTTACCCAGCCCGGGAGACATAGCATTCAACATTCACTCAATGATCCCAGACAGCTTGTGTGGGACGAGGAGCTGTTTGAGCCGAGGAATATGGTCGAGCCTGGTCGAGCTGAGCAGCTGTATGGGTCGGGTACTTCGTGTCGAGCATCTGTAGGGCAGCGGCCTGGATCCCAGCTACGAAGAAACTTGCAGGACCCAGCGCCGGTGTTGGAAACGCGAGCGCAGACCGACCTAACATGGAGGACGAGGGTTCCATTGCCTGACCACAGACACACACACATGCCCAGAGACCCGGCTGCAGACCAGGTACTGAAAAATCTAGCTAAGACCAGCTGTTACACGCTCGAGTCAACTTTCAACTCCAGAGAACAAGAGGACTCTTGTAATTATGAGCTATTGAGTCTAGTTACTATCTAAGCAGTTAAGATGAATGGTACATTATTTCTCATACTGTGAGTAGCCTTAGATATCTAACGCAATAGCGTCCACGGATCCATGCTTAATGACTGATTATGTTACTAGTGTTGCAACCAGTTAGGTATTAAGAGTCCATTTACAGCGTGATGACGCACATTTATAATTGTCATGTTGTGTATCCATAAGAAGGTTATCGGTTTTCCCTTATCTTCCAGGAAAGTGAGTAGTTAAAGTATGCTTGGCAGTCCATTTGCGTAGTTGGGTCATTAATGTCTGAATTAAGAGGTTTCACATAAACCATACCTGAGGGCGCCCATGGTAAACTCACTTGAACATCATTAACTATCAAATGATACTTTCTAGTAAGTTCTACTAGCAATAATAGCGTTAAGTACATTATCTTTTCTTTTTCTCTTTTTTTTTTTCCAAATTCTGACTCTGTAGGAACGAGCGTGGTTGCCAGGTAGGCTATTTACGTCCAGTAGGTAGTCTACGTAAAGATGGCTGGCTATCTGGTTATGGAGCGAGGCTATGAAGCTTTGGTCAGGGGAGGAGGAGGAAGCCATGGATAACCAGCGTACAAACACTCGGTGTGTGTGTGTGTGTGGCTAGACACAGCTGGACCAGGAGTGCTAGTGATATGTTTTTGGGGTGGTAGCGGTGTGGATGTTGACGTGTTAGGTTGCAGGTAGACCCAGAGTTGATGCTATTCACGAGGAAGGACATGGAACTAAGGCTCTGGCTCCTGGAAGTTAGGCAAGGGTTTCCCATGCAGTTAAAAGAGGATGAGAGAGAGAGAGAGAGAAAGGGCTGGGTATGTATGTGTTGCGCCATACGGTACGGGCCGAGACAAGACTGAGTGCTTAACGAGGGAACTAAATGAGATGACGTGGCTAAGTTAAAGCGAACACTGGAGAAGGTTTGCACTCCCAAACTGACAGTTCAACAGTGGGAGGATAGAATGATGGGTAGGATCCAGAAAGAGGCGAGAGGATGAGACATTGTGGGAATTTCTGAATCAACTGATTGATATAAACTATGAACTGAAGGTTGTAGGGGAAGCATATTCAACACTAGGGCAGCGGCTAGCAAACAATTTAAGACAAGGTGAAGATAACTGGGGCGTTCCAGGGAAAGTAACTAAGTTGAATTACAGTGGAAAGTGGAGTGGGGAATAAAAGAAGTTATACCTAAAGGTTCCCTAGCGTAAGCCACTGCATTCCTGCGATCATTTTTCAAGTCTACCACTTTTAGAGTTATGTTGAATCAACTCTACATTTACATCATGTTTAGGTATAGACCGCTCAGGTAAACTTGGTCGAACAAACTAAATTTTCTCTCTATTGACCATTCCAGCTTCTCTGCCCGGTGCTTGGAGTGTGGAAAATCCAGTTGGGTCTCGTGTCAGCCTACTGTCAGCCAGGTAGAAGGCCAGAGTCCCAACTATCGTCTTATGGAGTGTCAGTTCTACCAAGATTCCCTTTAAACTGACTGAATGACTGAATCAGTTTCTGAAACAACCCAAGAGAATTCCCATGTTTGGAACTGCGACTTGTACCTCCACCTTCGTAAGGTAAGCTAATACTATCCAGAGTAGTGATCCTCTTCAAGTGTCTCATGATTATAAAAAAAAGAATCGACCGATGTTAAATCCCAGGATACATGTAAACTTACGAGACATCAACTCATGCCTTTTGTTAGCCTTGACGCTCACTCGTTTTCTCGCGGGTGATAGAGGGTGGACTAAAGAAAGATCTTAAGGGCAAGTAAACTCTTTGATAATTTACCACATGGTGTAACAGCATCGGTAACCTCACATCGCTGAATGATTAATGTCCATTCATCTGGCCTCCATTCCACCTTATCTTCTAACACTGTAGCTATACCCATTAGTTCATTTCCAAATTTTACCTGATCAACAGCGTAGCATTGTGCAGTCTTATAGAGTTAAGACTCGTAATTCTAATGTTTCTTTTCCAAATGTCTTTAATGGCTGTCAGGACCCTCCAGTTTTACCACAGGTTCCTATATCAAATTTTGGATTCGATCCCTCTAGCATTCTCTTAATGGCATTGAAATTACCTTTTACTGTTATGTCATTAAGATGAGCTAAAACCAATGGCCCTGTTGTCCCATTAACAACTGAGCTCCCACACTCGTCATTTGCGCATTTGTATGAGGATTAAGTAGATAAGGGTCAACTAGATTTTCTGAACTAAAAGAACATAGCTACCTGCTGCTGTCAGTTGGTCGTGAGTTCAGCACTAAGACGGTTAAGCGTGAGGCTGGTTGAAAACTTCCCCTGAATGTGTGTGACTGGCATGATGATGTCTCATGTACGCTAGTCAATATATTTGTGGATTCGAGCGTCCTCGTAGCTACCTTCAGTCTCTACTGTTGTTTTTTGTTGTCGTGTGTTAGGTACAACAAGCCGTTCAGCTTGGACCAGCAGACCTGCAGTGTCCTGTCTGCTTGCAATACTAGCACTGTTGTGGTGTGGGTTAATGGTTAGATGGCTGACACATATGCATGTGAGATTATGAGGACGCGTTGGATGTCCCTCGTCTACGTTGTCTGGTAAGATTTTGAGAGTGTGACTCTTGTGAAGGACCAGTTGGAACCCTTACATTATCATGGTTTATAGATTTGGATGGAGTCTTCCTCTTTGTAACTATGACTTGGGTCTTAGAAATCCTCCAAAACTACACGTAAAAGATGCCAGTTCTGACTCTAGTAGTCACATGAATCTTTTCATGTTTCGTAGCTGTGTTGTTTTCCAGTACAATAACACCATCAGTAAGACCTTAGTAAATAGTAGGCTAAATCATGCAATAATTGGGAGTGTTTACGCCGTTAAATGCAAGGCATGTAAATATATTTATGTAGGCCAGACTGGTAAAACTGTAACGGAGAGATGTTATTGGCACCGTCATGCAGTACGCAGGGATGACCACATAAATGCGATCGCTAAACATTGTCATGAAAATGATCACCTCATACATCTTGAAAATCCCGTTATTCTATACCCCTCTGCTGATTATACCACACGTAACGTCATTGAATCTGTTTTAATTACTATCAAAAAGAACTTTAATTTCTTTTCCCAGACAATTTTGAGCCCATCCTAGCATTAACCAACTCATTATGAGAGAATATCCAAGCAAGAAAACATTGTTGTTCAAGACACACCCAGCTACCCAGGTCAACCCCCGCCACGTGACTCCCATTAATCACTCTCCCTTACAACAGTTATTGGCCAGACAAAGCAAACAGTACTTGGTCTATAAGGATTGCTGTTGGACAGCGAGCATCTAGTGTGGTACTGGGATTTAGATAACTTTAAGTACTGGCACCTGATGAGGTGGATGTCTCCACGAAACATGTCGTGCTACACACACACACACACATATATATATATATATATATATATATATATATATATATATATATATATATATATATATATATATATATTATATTTTTATTTTGCTTTGTCGCTGTCTCCCGCGTTAGCGAGGTAGCGCGAGGTAACCCACCCCATACACATGTATATACATACACGTCCACACAGGCAAATATGCATACCTATACATCTCAATGTACACATATATATACACACAGACATATACATATATACACATGTACATAATTCATACTGTCTGCCTTTATTTGTTCCCATCGCCACACATGGAATAACAACGCCCTTCCCCCTCATGTGTGCGAGATAGCGCTAGGAAAAGACACCAAAGGCCCCATTCGTTCACACTCAGTCTCTAGCTGTCTTGTAATAATGCACCAAAACCACAGCTCCCTTTCCACATCCAGGCCCCACACAACTTTCCATGGTTTACCCCAGACGCTTCACATGCCCTGGTTCAATCCATTGACAGCACGTCGACCCCGGTATACCACATCGTTCCAATTCACTCTATTCCTTGCCCGCCTTTCACCCTCCTGCATGTTCAGGCCCCGATCACTCAAAATCATTTTCACTCCATCTTTCCACCTCCAATTTGGTCTCCCACTTCTCCTCGTTCCCTCCACCTCTGACACATATATCCTCTTGGTCAATCTTTCCTCACTCATTCTCTCCATGTGCCCAAACCATTTCAAAACACCCTCTTCTGCTCTCTCAACTACACTCTTTTTATTTCCACACATCTCTCGTACCCTTACATTACTTACTCGATCAAACCACCTCACACAACATATTGTCCTCAAACATCTCATTTCCAGCACATCCACCCTCCTACGCACAACTCTATCCATAGCCCACGCCTCGCAACCATACAACACTGTTGGAACCACTATTCCTTCAAGCATACCCATTTTTGCTTTCCGAGATAATGTTCTCGACTTTCAATTCTTCAAGGCTCCCAGAATTTTCGCCCCCTCCCCCACCCTATGATTCACTTTCGCTTCCATGGTTCCATCCGCTGCCACATCCACTCCCAGATATCTAAAACACTTTACTTCCTCCAGTTTTTCTCCATTCAAACTTACCTCCCAATTGACTTGATCCTCAACCCTACTGTACCTAATAACCTTGCTCTTATTCACATTTACTCTTAACTTTCTTCTTTCACACACTTTACCGAACTCAGTCACCAGCCTCTGCAGTTTCTTACATGAATCAGCCACCAGCGCTGTATCATCAGCGAACAACAACTGACTCGCTTCCCAATCTCTCTCATCCACAACAGACTGCATACTTGCCCCTCTTTCCAAACCTCTTGCATTCACCTCCCTAACAACCCCATCCATAAACAAATTAAACAACCATGGAGACATCACACACCCCTGCCGAAAACCCACATTCACTGAGAACCAATCACTTTCCTCTCTTCCTACACGTACACATGCCTTACATCCTCGATAAAAACTTTTTACTGCTTCTAACAACTTGCCTCCCACACCATATATTCTTAAAACCTTCCACAGAGCATCTCTATCAACCCTCTCATATGCCTTTTCCAGATCCATAAATGCTACATACAAATCCATTTGGTTTTCTAAGTATTTCTCGCATACATTCTTCAAAGCAAACACCTGATCCACACATCCTCTACCACTTCTGAAACCACACTGCTCTTCCCCAATCTGATGCTCTGTACATGCCTTCACCCTCTCAATCAATACCCTCCCATATAATTTCCCAGGAATTCTCAACAAACTTATACCTCTGTAATTTGAGCACTCACTCTTATCCCCTTTGCCTTTGTACAATGACACTATGCAAGCATTCCACCAATCCTCAGGTACCTCACCATGAATCATACATACATTAAATAACCTTGCCAACCAGTCAACAATACAGTCACCCCCTTTTTTAATAAATTCCACTGCAATACCATCCAAACCTGCTGCCTTGCCGGCTTTCATCCTCCGCAAAGCTTTTACTACCTCTTCTCTGTTTACCAAATCATTTTCCCTAACCCTCTCACTTTGCACACCACCTTGACCAAAACACCCTATATCTGCCACTCTTATCATCAAACACATTCAACAAACCTTCAAAATACTCACTCCATCTCCTTTTCACATCACCACTACTTGTTATCACCTCCCCATTTGCTCCCTTCACTGAAGTTCCCATTTGCTCCCTTGTCTTACGTACTTTATTTACCTCCTTCCAGAACATCTTTTTATTCTCCCTAAAATTTGATAATACTCTCTCACCCCACCTCTCATTTGCCTTCTTTTGTATTTGTAGGGGTTTTCAGAAAAGAGGAGTGAATGTTGGGGTGAAGAGGGTGGTGAGAGTGAGTGAGTTTGGGAAGGAGACTTGTGTGAGGAAGTACCAGGAGAGACTGAGTACAGAATGGAAAAAGGTGAGAACAAAGGAGGTAAGGGGAGTGGGGGAGGAATGGCGTGTATTTAGGGAATCGGTGATGGATTGCGCAAAAGATGCTTGTGGCATGAGAAGCGTGGGAGGTGGGTTGATTAGATAGGTAGTGAGTGGTGGGATGAAGAAGTAAGATTATTAGTGAAAGAGAAGAGAGAGGCATTTGGACGATTTTTGCAGGGAAAAAAATGCAATTGAGTGGGAGATGTATAAAAGAAAGACAGGATGTCAAGAGAAAGGTGCAAGAGGTGAAAAAGAAGGCAAATATATATATATATATATATATATATATATATATATATATATATATATATATATATATATATATATATATATATATATATATAGTCATTAAAGGAATTCTAATTTTAGTTCTTTGAAATTCTTATTAACAAATCTACTGAAAATTTCACCTCTGGAATCTAAACCAACTAATAAATGGTTGTAACTTTGCTGATCAAAGCCGACCGCAGTATTGGGTTTACCTTGAAACGAAAATGCAGCTCGCAAATGAAATCAAATTTGTACGATACACATTTCCCGTTACGTTCAATTAGCAACTTATTGACTGATAGGGCTGCCAAGTTCCCTGAGTGGAGCCAACATTTCCATACTCCTGGATCACATTTCTACATAGCCTTCCTCTCGACACTTCTCGTACGAATTGTGAACGGGACAATGGTAGCTGTGGTGAGGTTGGTTTACGTTATACACATTGGTTATGGGGTAATAGTTTAGGGAAAGTTGAAATTTGGGAAAAAGATTCCCTGATGCAAAGATGATAATGGGAATGCACTGTAGAAGGTGGCAAAATGCGATCTAATAAGTACGAAACGAAGAGACATTTTGAAAACAAAAAAACCACGTAACAAGACATTCCTTGGTTTCTGATGATGATGAGATGATCAGCTAAAAGCGTTCCTATTTGTATTCCAGAAAGATTTTAAAGAGGATCATCTTATCTGTAAATGTTCGAAGTGTTGGTGGCATTGATTATATCATGTGGTCGGTCCATTCCAGTGTCCAGTCAATATACGAAAGACATTTCTTCCCACATAAGCAATGAACCCTTTCCCCTTGGAATGTCAATCAGTTACCTACAGTTAGTTTTGGTCTTGCGAAATGAAACTTAACTGTTTGATTGATTGTGAAACTTTCCTTCAGTATTTCGGAAACTTGTACAAAGGTCGTTGCTCTTTTGTTTTCCTTCTTTCTCTCAAGGGAAATTGAATTCAACTCTTAGAATTTGTCCCGGTATCAATGTGTGGTAACTTTTCGTCTTTGGGTGTCGTTAATGTTCATGTTAGTTTCCCTCCGTAGTCTGGAGGCGAAAACAACACATATTAGTCGAGATAAGACTTTGCCAACGTAGTATATTTGAAGAGCATAATGCTCTGTGAGACATCTTGCTTTATGAGACATCTTGCTCTGTGAGACATATTGCTCTGTGAGACGTCTTGCTCTGTGAGACGTCTTGCTATAAACACACACTTTTGTTACTCGCATTCAGCCATGGCACTGTATACGTAAGGTCGCTGTTGATATATTCACGAAGAATCTTACGGAAGTCATTTAATTGCTAAGCTATTCATTTCCTCATACATGTGGCTCATGCCATAGATTCGTTTGTATTATTCACATTAGGTTTAACTTGGCAATTCTCTGACTATTGATGTAACCTACCAAGTCATTGTGCAGACAATATGTACACAATCATCTCTGGATGTGGCTTTTCTCCCTAGTTTGGTATCGTCAATAAGTGATTAGAATTTTGCCTTCAATCCTGCCTCAAACTATTGATAGAGGTCGTAAAGACAATGGAGCAGAGGAGTTTGATCCATGATGTACCCTACTCTAATCCACTAATCCTCCTCAGTAGTATGGTTTTCTATATATCTGATTCAATATTTTGTATTTTGGTTGTTGCTTATACAACCCGTTTATAATACGGTTAATCTGCATCGGTCTTTGTGTTCTCCCTTCTTTTTTTTTGTGCCATGTTGTTTGCCTTATATATTTCATAGACTTTCTGAGGGAGGCATTGTTTCCCCATGATTTTATCTAGATTCCTGATGATGCCTCTGTGCAGAAGAAAGTTTGATGGAAATGATGTAGATCATCTTCGACAACTGGTGTTTGAGCACCCACTTAATGGTAGAAAAAGAATGAGTGGATGTGGCCTCTCTTCGTATGTTCCTGGCGCTGCCTTGCTGGGGCACGGGATGGCGATGCTCTTTCCAATGGAGTGAGGTGGAGCCGAGACTAGTTGAAGGCGAGCAAGTAAGAATATATATATATATATATATATATATATATATATATATATATATATATATATATATATATATATATACATCAAGTGTTTAATTTGAAGAATGTATGTGAGAAATACTTAGAAAAACAAACGGATTTGTATGTAGCATTTATGGATCTGGAGAAGGCATATGATAAAGTTGATAGAGATGCTCTGTGGAGGGTCTTAAGAATATATGGTGTGGGAGGCAAGTTGCTAAAAGCAGTGAAAAGTTTTTATCGACGATGTAAGGCATGTATAAGAGTAGGAAGAGAGGAAAGTGATTAGTTCTCAGTGAATGTAGGTTTGCGGCAGGGGTGTGTGATGTCTCCATGGTTGTTCAATTTGCTTATGGTTGGGGTTGTTAGGGAGGTGAATGCAAGAGTCTTGGAGAGAGGGGAAAGTATGCAGTCTGTTGTGGTTGAGAGAGCTTGGGAAGTGAGTTAGTTGTTGTTCGCCGATGATACAACGCTGGTGGCTGATCCGGGTGAGAAACTGCAGAAGCTGGTGACCGAGTTTGGTATAGTGTGTGAAAGAAGAAAGCCGAGATTAAATGTGAATAAGAGCAAGGTTATTAGGTACAGTAGGGTTGAGGGTCAAGTCATCTGGGAGGTAAGTTTGTATGGAGAAAAACTGGAGAAAGTGAAGTGTTTTAGATTTATGGGAGTGGATTTGCAGCGGATGGAACCATGGAAGCGGAAGTGAGTCAGTGGGTGGGGGAGTGGGCGAAAGTTCTGGGAGCGTTGATAAATGTGTGGAAGGCGAAAACATTATCTCGGAGAGCATAAATGGGTATGTTTGAAGGAATAGTGGTTCCAACAATGCTATATGGTTGCGAGGCGTGGGCTATAGATAGGGTTGTCTGGAGGAGAGTGTATGTGTTGGAAATGAGATGTTTAAGGATAATATATGGTGTGAGGTGGTTTGATCGAGTGAGCAATGAAAGGGTAAGAGAGAGGTGTGGTAATAAAAAGAGTGTGGTTGAGAGAGCTTGGGAAGTGAGTTAGTTGTTGTTCGCCGATGATACAACGCTGGTGGCTGATCCGGGTGAGAAACTGCAGAAGCTGGTGACTGAGTTTGGTATAGTGTGTGAAAGAAGAAAGCCGAGATTAAATGTGAATAAGAGCAAGGTTATTAGGTACAGTAGGGTTGAGGGTCAAGTCATCTGGGAGGTAAGTTTGTATGGAGAAAAACTGGAGAAAGTGAAGTGTTTTAGATTTATGGGAGTGGATTTGCAGCGGATGGAACCATGGAAGCGGAAGTGAGTCAGTGGGTGGGGGAGTGGGCGAAAGTTCTGGGAGCGTTGATAAATGTGTGGAAGGCAAAACATTATCTCGGAGAGCATAAATGGGTATGTTTGAAGGAATAGTGGTTCCAACAATGCTATATGGTTGCGAGGCGTGGGCTATAGATAGGGTTGTCCGGAGGAGAGTGTATGTGTTGGAAATGAGATGTTTAAGGATAATATATGGTGTGAGGTGGTTTGATCGAGTGAGCAATGAAAGGGTAAGAGAGAGGTGTGGTAATAAAAAGAGTGTGGTTGAGAGAGCTTGGGAAGTGAGTTAGTTGTTGTTCGCCGATGATACAACGCTGGTGGATATATATATATATATATATATATATATATATATATATATATTTCATACTATTCGCCATTTCCCGCGTTAGCGGGGTAGCATTAAGAACAGAGGACTGAGCCTTTGAAGTAATATTCTCACTTGGCCCCCTTCTCTGTTCCTTCTTTTGTGAAATCAAAAACGAGAGGGGAGGATTTCCAGCCCCCCCACCGCTTCCTCCCCTTTTAGTCGCCTTCTACGACACGCAGGGAATACGTGGGAAGTATTCTTTCTCCCCAATCCCCAGGGATGGATATATATATATATATATATATATATATATATATATATATATATATATATATATATATGCATGCTGTAGTTAAGGTATGTATATATGACATATCGTAACGACTATGTATCGTTTATTTGATTATATCATTACAGTCCATGATCAACAGACAGTTCTCACCGGGTTCCACTTGTATGAGGTTACACCCTGAATGAGAAGTCAATTTTGTCCAGTGGTTTATCAGTGGTAATACATACAGTCTTGTCAAGTGGTTTGTCAGTGGTAATACACAGTCTTGTCATAGAACCTCATCACTCCATAGGAGTCTACATTTCCTTGCAACAAGGATCGTGGCTTTGGCATGCACAAACCCCTTGAGAAAGATGTCTTGGGTAACATCAGGACTCGTCTATTGAAGATCGACTTTGGAGTAATCAGAATGAAATAAATAAAGATCATTTGACGTATGTGTGGATTCGGAATGTATAAATGTGATGATCCTCTACAAACGCAGAGAAACAAAATCTTGTTTGTCTCTACTTAGACATTTAGAGGAACCATGTGTCTGACTGGCTATAAGATCAAGGGAAAACTACATGTGTCCTTCACATATTGTTTACTCTGGTAACCTGGAGACACTCATACACGAATACTATCCTTCAGTATATCTTCTTATGAATCATCATCCTTGAATTGTTCCCCACATTACCTGATCATAGTTGGTGTCTCCAGGCATGAACATTCTGATGAGAGAAATGTCTTTTTTCTCCCCATGTGACCTTAACTCTCCCTATTACATTGGGTTGTTGGAAACCTTCTAGTGCACCAAGGGTCAGTAACATGGAACTGCAACACACCTTGATCATCTGCATGAAACATCTAATCTAGGTATTTCATCAGTATCACTTAATGATCCAAGACATTGATGATGATAATTCTTCTTGTCCAGGAACAGCCTTGACTGTGAAATATACGACAGTGAATCGAGAGAAGCCTCCACCATCCGGCAAAGAGGGGATATATGGTAATACTCTTACGTAGTCTCGTGAACGAATCAATACTGTTGCTTATTCATGAAACGTTTAATTAGCCATCTGCAGAGTTAGCTGCTTAATGAACCGAAGATTTTAGGCCCAAGGACCTACCGAAAGCCCCCTACACTCTAAAACAAACTTAGGCGTCGTTTAGATATCAGCGAACACAAGAAGGATTGCTGGTTGTAAACTTGTGGTTTGCTCTAGGTGAGTGGTCGAGTTAGCCTTCCTCCACTGGTTCTTGGGGACTCCCTGGTCTAAAGAACAAGTGAATTACAGCCTAATTGCTGACGAGGTTCTGGTTTTATGGTTTAGGATACCTGGATTCTGTCGGTTTTAAGGATCTCGAATCTATCACTGACCGAATTTTGGCTCCTATCCTTAACGCCGTGGTGGGTTCATTGATCACTTTGATCCTTTAAAAACTAAGTCTTTTCCTCCTGGATAACGAACTTTTTGTCACTGACTATTGGTCCCCTTCACTCCTCGACCTGGGATGTTTAACAGCAATGGTTTCGGAGGATCTGATGTTCTAGTCTGGTAGATTCAGGACCGCTAACGTAGGCAGTTCTGGGGCCACTTGGTCTTAGAAGAAAAGTCCAGTTTTCGGAACAGACTAGTCAAAAACCCCTGGCTTGAAATGATCGGGGCCTGAACATGCAGGAGGGTGAAAGGCGGGCAAGGAATAGAGTGGATTGGATCGATGTGGTATACCGGGGTCGACGTGCTGTCAATGGATTGAATCAGGGCATGTGAAGTGTCTAGGTTTGAGGACTACGTGGGCCGAAGGTCTTAAGTTTCCACCCATGATTGTAAATTTTGAAATGTTTTGTACTGATTACATGCCCTTATGCATCACATTACATGCCCTTATGCATCACGAGATTTTGAATATAAGAGAACAAGAGCTAGAGGCTTGTGTATCGTGTTGCTGTACTGCAACTAAGATCTCCCAAAACCTGGACAGGATGAATGTTGAACATTTGTGAAATGAACATATCCCCCTCATCTGTTGAAGTAATCCCGGATCAAACTCAGCATTTTCTTGCTTTACAGCCAAGGTCAAAGTAATGCTATACGTTAGAGCTAAAAACCTACGGTAGACCTACCATCCTCGTCTTACAACTTCGACCAAGAGAAGGGCGCGATTCCGTGACTGATTGAAACATTTGCCCACAGGTGAAGAGGATAGAATGAGACATGCTCGAAAGAAACTGTGATTCGAATACAGTAAAAGGCAACTTGCAGATAGCTACTACGGTCCTGCGAGACTTGTCGAAAAACAGATTTTACGAAGCAACTACGGCTATAGACGGAGTAATTCACCTACAAATAAGATTCTTGGCAGGACGTGAAAAGGAAACACTAATTCGACGCTGTGAGAAAAACGTTTTGTGCTGAATATGTTAGATTCAGATTATCATTGTATAAGGAATGATAAATATCATTCACTATGTAAGTATGATGATAAATATCACGCGTTATCTGAGTAATGCTGACTTTTAGATATATCAACACCAAATTTTACGTTATTCACTAAACTGTAATGATTGATCTACACAATGTTTACAGAGTCTCCATAATTACCTGTGCATGTTCCTAGTTGTATGACGCTTCACGTACAAGATATTCATGTTGGAAGATACATACAAACGACAATACATACATGTGTTTTTCCTCTGTATTCAGTAATCACGATACACTCGTCAAACACTGATTAAGGTATGGAAAGCATAAGATATATAACACGAGCAATACAGTTGTTGAGAACAAGGTAGTAGTAGTAGTAGTAGTAAAAGTAGGAGCAGCAGTAGTAGTAGTAGGCGTAGGAGCAGGAGTAGTAGCAGAAGTAGTAGGAGGAGGAGTAGTAGTAGTAGTAGTAGTAGCAGCAGTAGCAGTAGTAGTAGGAGCAGCAGTATAGTAGTAGCAGAGCCTTAAAGTGTGTTTTCTCGTAGTAGTAGGAGTGGGTCATGGTGCTTCCCAGTGTTCAATCTTCATCAGACTGTCAACCATTTAATTGTATCTATTATCCGACAGGTTCCCCCTGCCAGCGATCAATTTGCGTGAGGAGCTCCTGGTCGGTGGGAGCGCCGTCGTGAGTTCCTTCAGGGGCACCAGCTCCATCGCCCCGGGATCCTTGCTCTTATGGACTCCTGCCGCTCTTGAAGACCCCTCCCGGCAAAGGAGCTTGTGACCTTCGTCGTCCACACCTTCTGGAGAGAGCGGTAGCGAAGTTGTTCCCCCCGAACCATTGACGGCCTTCTTCTCGCCTGCGCCAGGGTTCTGCACGTAGTGAACGACCTTTTGCGAACGAGAGGTGGCGGAGGCGTACACACACACGGCAGACTTGGTGCTGGGGGTTCGAGCCTCGCCGTCGCTCGTTTGACCGAAGTCTGTCAAATCGGTTGCCATTCGGGCTTTGAAAGACGACGCCAGGAGACTTCCTGTTGGGAGAGGCAGACCTACAAGTGAATGTATTGCAATGCTAGTTAAAACGTAGACGTGTTCCTCATATTATATATATATATATATATTTATCTCATGCTATTCGCCATTTCCCGTGTTAGCGAGGTAGCGTTAAGAACAGAGGACTGGGCCTTTGAGGGTATATCCTCACCTGGCACCCTTCTCTGTTCTTTCTTTTGGAAAATTAAAAAAAAAAAACGAGAAGGGAGGATTTCCAGCCCTCCGCTCCCTTCCCTCTTAGTCGCCTTCTACAAGACGAAGGGAATACGTGGGAAGTGTTCGTTCTCCCCTATCCCCAGGGATGATATATGTAATATATAGTGAAATCGCACTTCAGTAGTTCATGAAAATTAACATGTAATTTTTCTATATATGTGGCACGACATGTTTCGTGGAGACTATCCACCTAATCATGAAAATCCCGTTATTTTATACCCCTCTGCTGATTCTGCCTCACGCAACGTCCATTGAATCTGTCAACATTGCTCATATTAAGAAGTTCCATTTGTTTCCAGGCTATTCTAAAGCAAATCCTAACGTTAACCAAATCATTATGAGAGAATTGGCAAAACACGAAAACAAAAAAAAATAAATTCTCTTCAAGGCACACCTCAGCTACACAAGTCAGCCACCATTCCACGTGACCTCATTGAATCACTTTCCCTTTCAAATGTTACGGCCAGACAAAGCAGACAGTGGTTGGTCTGTACTGATTGGTGCTGGACGGCGGGACTCGTGTGTGATGTTGGGATTTAAATAATTTTGTTAAGTACTGGCACCTGATGAGATGAATTGTGTCCACGAAACATGTTAAGAAAAATTGTATGAATCACTGAAGTGCGATTTCACCTTCGTACTATTATCACTGACAAATGTGATCATCATATTTACACACACACACACACACACACACATATATAGGGGATATGGAAAAAGAATACTTCCCACGCATTCCTCACGTGTCGTGGAAGGCGACTAAAGGGGACGGGAGCGGGCGGCTAGAAACCCTCCCCTCCTTGTATTTTAATTTTCTAAAAGGGAAAACAGAAGGAGTCACGCGGGGAGTGCTTATCCTCCTCGAAGGCTCAGATTGGGGTGTCTAAATGTGTGAGGATGTAACCAAGATGAGAAAAAAGGAGAGATAAGTAGCATGTTTGAGGAGAGGAACCTGGAGGTTTTGGCTCTGAGTGAAACGAAGCTCAAGGGTAAAGTGGAAGATTGGTTTGGGAATGTCTTAGGAGTAAAATCAGGGGTTGGTGAGAGGACAAGAGCAAAGGAAGGAGTAGCACTTCTCCTGAAGCAGGAGTTATGGGAGTATATGATAGTGTAGGAAAGTAAACTCTAGATTGATATAGGTAAAACTGAAAGTAGATGGAGAGAGAAGGGTGATTATTGGTACCTATGCACATGATCATGAAAAGAAACATCATGAGAGGCAAGTGTTTTGGGAGCAGCTGAGTGAGTGTGTTAGCAGCTTTGATGCACGACACAGGGTTATAGTGATGGGTGATTTGAATGCAAAGGTGAGTAATGTGGCAGTTAAGTATATAATTGTTGTACATGGGGTGTTCAGTGTTGTAAATGGAAATAGTGAAGAACTTGTAGATTTGTGTGCTGAAAAAAGATGTATGTGGCACGAGAAAGATGGGAGGTGGGCAGATTACAAAGGGTAGTGAGTGGTTGGATGAAAAAGTAAGATTGTTAGTAAAAGAATAGAGGCATTTCGACGATTCTTGCAGGGAAGTAGTGCGAATGACTGCGAGATGTATAAAAGAAAGAGGCAGGAGGTCAAGAGAAAGGTGCAGGGGGTTAAGGAGAGGGCAAATGACAGTCGGGGTGAGAAAGTATCATTAAATTTTAGGGGGGATGAAAAGAAGTTCTGGAAGCAAGTAAATAACGTGCGTAAGACAAGAGAAGAAATGGGAACATCAGTGAAGGGGGCTAATGGGGAAGTAACAAGTAGTTATGAAGTGAGAAGGAGATGGAGTGAGTATTTTGAAGGTTTGTTGAATGTGTGTGATGATAGAGTGGTATATATAGGGTGCTTTGGTCGAGTTGGTGTGCGAAGTGAGAGGGTGAGAGAGAATGGTTTGGTAAACAGAGAGGTGGGAGTGAAAGCTTTGCGGAAAATGAAAGCCGGCAAGGCGGCAGGTTTGGATGGTATTGCAGTGGAGTTTATCAAAAAAGCGGGTGACTGTGCTGTTGATTGGTTGGTAAAGATATTCAATGTACGTATGGTTCATGGTGAATGCCTGAGGATTGGCGGAATGCATGCTTAGTGACATAGTACAAAGGAGATAAAAGCGAGTGTTCAAATTACAGATGTATAAGTTTGTAGAGTATTCCTGGGAAATTATATGGGAGGGTATTGACCGAGAAGGTCAAGGCATGGACAGAGCATCAGACTGGGGAAGAGCAGTGTGGTTTCAGAAGTGGTAGAGGATGTGTGGATTATGTGTTTGCTTTCAAGAATGTATGTGAGAAATACTTAGAAAAACAAATGGATTTGAATGTAGGATTTATAGATCTGGAGAAGGCACATGATAGAGTTGATAGAGATGCTCTGTGGAAGGTATTAAGAATATATGGTGCGGGAGGCAAGTTGCTAAAAGCAGTGAAAAGCTTTTATCAAGGCTGAGAGGCACGTGTACGAGTAGGGAGAGAGGAAAGTGATTGGTTCGCAATGAATGTTGGTTTGTGGCAGGGGTGCGTGATGTCTCCATGGTTGTTTAATTTGTTTATTGGTGGGGTTGCTAGGGAGGTGAATGCAAGAGTTTCGGAGAGAGGGGCAGGTATGCAGTCTGTTCTGGATTAGAGGGCTTGGAAAGTGAGTCAGTTGTTGTTCGCTGATGATACATCGCTGGTGGCTGATTCGGGTGAGAAACTGCAGAAGTTGGTGACTGAGTTTGATAATGTGTGTGAAAGAGGAAAACTGAGAGGAAATGTGAATAAGAGCGAAGTAATTAAGTTCATTAGTGTTGAGGGACAAGAAAATTTGGAGGTAAGTTTGAATGGAGAAAAACTAGAGGAAGTGAAGTGTTTTAGGTATCAGGGAGTGGATTTAACAATGGGTATGTTTGAAGGAATAGTGGTTCCAACAATGCTATATGGTTGTGGGGCATGGGCTATAGATAGGGTTATGCGGAGGACAGTATTTGTGTTGGAGATGAAATGTTTGAGGACAATGTGGTGCGAGATGGTTTGATCGAGTAAGTAATAAATGGGTAAGGGAGATGTGTGGTAATAAAAAGTGTGTGGTTGAGAGAGCAGAAGAGGGTGTATTGAAATGGTTTGGTCACATGGAGAGAATGAGTGAGGAAAGATTGACAAAGAGGATATATGTGTAAGAGACAGAGGGAACGAGAAGTGGGAAACCAAATTGGAGGTGGAAGGATGGAGTGAAAAAGATTTTGAGTGATCGGAGCCTGAACATACAAGGAATAGAGTGAATTGGAACGATGTGGTATACCGAGGTCGACGTGCTGTCAATGGATTGAACCAGGGCATGTGAAGCGTCTTGGGTAAACCATGGTAAGTTTTGTGGGGCCTGGATGTGAAAAGGGAGCTGTGGTTTTGGTGCATTCTTTCACACTCAATCTCTAGCTATCATGTGTAATGCACCGAAGCCACGGCCCCCTATCCACATTCAGGCCCCATAGACCTTTCCATGGTTTACCTCGGACGTTTCACATGCCCTGGTTCAGTCCATTGATGGCATGTCCAATTCACTCTATTTAGTGCTCGCTTTTCAACCTCCTGCACGTTCAGGCACCGATCGCTAAAAATCTTTCTCACTCCATCCTTCCACCTTTACTTTGGGCTCCTGCTTCTCCTAGTTCCCTACACTTCTGACACATATATCCTCTTTGACAACCTTTTACCTCTCATTCTCTCCATGTGTCCAAGCCATTTCAACACAAACACTTCTGTTCTCTCAACCACACTCTTTATTACCACACATCTCTCCTACCTTTTCATTACTTACTCGATCAAACCACCACCTCACACCACATATTGCCCTAAAACATTTCATTTCCAACACATCCACCCTCCTCTGTGCAGTCCTATCTATAGCCCATGCCTCGTAACCATCTAATATTGCTGGAACTACTATTCCTTCAGACAAAACCACTTTTGCTCTCCATGATGACATTCTTCATCGCTCTCAGAACTTTACTCCATCCCCTACCCTATAACTCATTTCCGCTTTCATGGTTCCGTTCGCTGTCAAGTCCAGCCCCATATATCTATAGCACTTCATTTCCTCCATTTTTTCCATTCAAACTTACCACCCATGTAACTTGTCTGTCAACCATGCTAAACCAAATAACCTTGCTCTTATTCACATCACATTTATTCTTAGCCGTTTCCTTTCACACACTCTTCCAAACTCAATCACCAGCTTCTGCAGTTTTTCACTCGAGTCAGCCACCAGTGCTGTATCATCGGCGAACAAAAGAACTGACTCAATCCCCAGGCCCTCTCATCCCAACAGACTGCATACTCTCCCCTTTCCCCAAAGTTTCTTGCATTTACCTCCCTCGCCACCACTTCCATATAATAGATCAAACAACCATGGGAACATCACACACCCCTGCCGCAGACCGACTTTCACTTGGAACCATTCACTGTTCTCTCTTCCTACTCGTACACACGCTTTATATATTCTTTTTTTCTTTCATACTTGTTCTCCGTTTCCAGCGCTAGCGAGGTAACGCCAGGAAGAGCCGAAGAAAGGCCCCATTCCTTCACATCCATTCTCTACCCGCCATGTATCGTGCACCAAAACCACAGTCCCTTGTCTACAAGGCCTTTCCATGGTTTTCCTTGATCTGCTTCGTATGCCCTGGTTTGTTTACACTGACATCATATCACCCCTGTATACCATTTTACTCTAATTCACTCTATCACGTGCATGCCTTTCACCCTCCTTCATGTGGAGGCCTCAAGCACTCAAAAATGTCTCATCCGTCCATTCATCTCCTATTTGGTGTCCCCTTCTTGTTTCCTCCACTTCTGACACATATATCCTCTATGTTAACCTATTCTCACTCAATATCACCATATGTCTGAACTATTTCGGCACTCCTTCTCCCACTCTCTTACCCATATCATTCATATTACCACACCAGTCTTTTGCCCTAACATGATTTACTCGACCAAGCCCTTCCCCCCTACACCACATATCATTCTCAAACATTTCAGTTCCAGCTTACGCACTCTTCTCTGTACATTCTCATTTACAGCCGATGTTTCGCATCCAATCAACGGCGTTGGGACTACCATACCTTCAAACATTCCCATTTTCTCCCTTCCATACAGCACCCTCCTTTTCTACACATTCCTCACTGCTCTAAGAACCTTCGCCCCCTCATCTATACAACGACTTCCATGGTTCCATTCACTATCATGTCCACTCTCCGGTATCTAAAACACTTCACTTCCTCCAATTTTTCTCCATCCAAACTCACATCCCAACGAACTTGTCTCTCTGCATTACCAAAGTTTATGGCCTTGCTTTCATTCACACTTACTCTGAACTTCCTTCTTTCACATACTCTACGAGATTTAGAGACCTACTTAAGCAGTTTCTCATTTGAGTCTGCCACCAGTGCCGTGACATCAGCAGACAACAGGCATGTTTCATGAAAGACTAAGGCATGATCCATAAACCAGTTCCTCTTTGGCTTTAACGAAAGTACGAACACATGTTCGCTGTTCTTCAAAAAGCTGGAAAGATAAATTCTCAATTGCCATTTTCACTATATTTTCGGAGAATACAAAATTGTGAGCTTTTCCTGCTCTTAAGGCAAACTAACACAATCAAATGTAACAAATTCTTGAACACGCAGGTTTTGGCATACACAAAAACGGGATGTATAAGAACCAAGGGAAAGCTATGCACTCCCTGATGGATGGAGGAGGAGGAGTAAAGACTTGGAGACAAGTGTGCCATGAACTGTCTGCTATTGTTTTATGTTAGTAAGAAGAAGGATAAAATCTTATTAAAACTGTTACTACAGTGTCTGAAGATCTTTGCATTGTCCACCAACTGTTGTCGTGTATCATGATCATCCTTCTCCATGTGATGTTTGGGTGCACCATCCTACAGGTGCGTTGTAGAAGTCTGCGACTTAAAAGTACTATTCCAATGTAGTTATTAGGACGAAGTTCACAGCCCTCGTGAAGCTCATCAAATTTGTGGACTGAATTAGTAGCTCATTCAAGGATTTCCTTATCGATTTACTTTTCATTACATAGTTACTACCTCTAGAACTCTTCACTAGATAACAAGACTTAAGTTTATCATCTGGGTTACTACTGCACTGAGTATTGTTAGACGTGAAACATTAGGGGCCCAAATAACTGTGTGCCAACACCTGTGTGCCCTGATACTATGTGACACATGATGATGCTTACACTGACTTGGTGAGGGAACGTGTGTACCAGTCTCTCCTACTATGATACAGCTCACACTAACCTCCCATTAAGGTAACACTGACTTGGTGAGGGAACGTGTGTACCAGTCTCTCCTACTATGATACAGCTCACACTAACCTCCCATTAAGGTAACACTGACTTGGTGAGGGAACGTGTGTACCAGTCTCTCCTACTATGATACAGCTCACACTAACCTCCCATTAAGGTAACACTGACTTGGTGAGGTAACGTGTGTACCAGTCTCACCTGTTATGATACAGCTCACACGAACCTCCCAGTAAGGTAGCTCTATGTTCCTTGCACCTGCTAACCTGATATGGCTGATGCAGATCTCCACTGTCTGGTCTTGACGCTCTGGCGCGCATGTTCCAATCTCTTCCGTACCGGCGCCGTGGAAAGAGTGTAGAGCACCGGGTTGACGGCTGCGTTGAGCGGGAGGACGAACACAGCGATCCAGGAGAACACCTGTGGTACAGAAGTCACGATGGTCTTAGCTCACTCACCTACCAGTTGATGTGATGATCTGTGTTGGTCACAGATTTACAATAACTTAGCTCAAATCTAATCTCCATATCTTTATCCTCCACTCTATGTCTTACCTCAAAGCCTCCAGTTAGGGGAAGAAGTCCTTACGAAAGCTTAGCCAAGTATTACAACATGAAATTGGTAAAGAAAATAGATAAGGGGGATAAGAGCATACCAATTTTGTAACGTGTGACAACATTAAGCAACATAGATATTGTATAAGAATGCGAGAAGAATCGAATGCCTTGCTTAATCGTGTTAAAGATTATGATCCTTGTATTGACTAAAGTAATGCTATCTCAGTTATTACCTATAAATTTTGTACCACGAGAAATATCATTGGACTACCGCCGACCAGCACCAATCAGTACAGACCAACCGCTGTCCACTTTGGACAAAGCAGACAGTGGCTGGTCTATACAGATTGGTGATAGACGGCGGAACTCAAAGTGCGATGCTGGGATTTAGATCACTTTAAGTACTGGCACCTGATGAGGTGGATTGTCTCCACGAAACATGTCGTGCCACATGCAAAGAAAAATTACATGCTGAATGAAGATGTATGAACTAAGTGCGATTTCAACTTCATAACTACAGTCACGGACAACTGATATATTATAATCAGTTTAAGCTGAGAGTAGGTTTTCCTTAATGCACGTCAAACTGAAATCGACATCATATTAAGAGTTTAAGAGTTCTCAATCTTCTTTCCTATGTCCACTGATTTTCTATATCATTCTAATTTGAGGTGGATGCTCTACTATCATTCTAATTTGAGGTGGATGCTCTACTACCAGTTGTCCAAAGTTATCCATTCATTTCAATCAAGATTTCGTCTTCACAGAGGCATTATCAGAAATCTACAAAAGAGAAAAACTGCGTCACAAAACATGGATATGATATGTATAACGCAATCAAAATATGAAAAACACCGGAAAAAAAGCACAGTACATAGCACATAAAAGTAAGGGAAAACACTAAAAGTGAAATAAATTAACAATATCACAAAGGATAGTAGGAGTCACAATCTAAACACAAAATATGGAAACAAAAATAGAAAAAAATACAGTTGAGAAAACACAACAATATTAAACGAGGTAGGGATATAGAAAGTCCATTACTAAATACGCTAAGTATGGCCAAAAGAAACGGCTATTGTTCGGATGTGGAGCTGAGATCAGGTTGGGCTCGTCTGATTCTCTCTCATCTTCGTACACAGGACCAGGTTGGTCAATGGCGCGTTCTTGCTGTCTAGAATGGCTTCTTGGTAGTTTGTGGCGAGTAAGTGACACGTACCATCCGTCCTAAAACAGCTTTAGGTCTACGTCTTACTGGCGGGCCATGAAAGAGTTGTATGGCGTTGGTCATGTTTGTCTGGATGTTGATGACAGGTGCTTTCTCTCCTATGTGACTGGCATCTAATATCTGTAGTCTCCTCTGATCACTACAACTAGTAATGATTTTGGTGTTATTCACTATAATCTCCCTCGTTAGTCTCGTTCCATGCTTTTGTTCATGATGTATGATTCCACCTTCTTGTAAGTGGAGCGAGAGGCGGCGGCTCAGGGTACAGGTTGCAAGTCCAAGTATGTGGTGAGGCTGACAGTCCCCAATATTGCATCGGTACTCGTATACGACATTGGTACGATTCACACTTCCAGAGCGAATTACCATATTGTTTGCTCGTAATGAACACTCAGTATTGTATTTAGTGATGAACTTTATTCCTACCTCATATAATAATTAATTGTTCTTCCATGTTTCCTCAACTAAGTTTTTCTATATTTCGGTTTCTATATTTTGCTTTTAGATTATAACGCATATTACCAGTCATGATATTGTTAATTCGTTTCCCTATAGTGTTTACCCTTGCTTTGATGTGCTATGTGCTGTTTTTATATTTTGTTTGCATATTACATATCATATCCAAGTTTTGTGACGCATTTCTTTTTTTCAGATTCTTGAAGATGCCTCTGTGAAGGCGAAAGCTTGACTGAAATGAATGGATAACTATGGACAATCAGAGAACATGAGAACGATTAACAACTCAAAATATGCTATTGTATTCAATTCTATGTGCATCAAAGAAAAGTTGCTCCCAACTTATACGAGTATATATATATATATATATATATATATATATATATATATATATATATATATATATATACCTACACACAGCTTTCCATGGTTTACCCCGGACGCTTCACATGCCTTGATTCAATCCACTGACAGCACGTCAACCCCTGTATACCACATCGCTCCAATTCACTCTATTCCTTGCCCTCCTTTCACCCTCCTGCATGTTCAGGCCCCGATCACACAAAATCTTTTTCACTCCATCTTTCCACCTCCAGTTTGGTCTCCCTCTTCTCCTCGTTCCCTCCACCTCCGACACATATATCCTCTTGGTCAATCTTTCCTCACTCATTCTCTCCATGTGCCCAAACCATTTCAAAACACTCTCTTCTGCTCTCTCAACCACGCTCTTTTTATTTCCACACATCTCTCTTACCCTTACGTTACTTACTCGATCAAACCACCTCACACCACACATTGTCCTCAAACATCTCATTTCCAGCACATCCATCCTCCTGCGCACAACTCTATCCATAGCCCACGCCTCGCAACCATACAACATTGTTGGAACTACTATTCCTTCAAACATACCCATTTTTGCTTTCCGGGATAATGTTCTCGACTTCCACACATTTTTCAAGGCTCCCAAAATTTTCGCCCCCTCCCCCACCCTATGATCCACTTCCGCTTCCATGGTTCCATCCGCTGACAGATCCACTCCCAGATATCTAAAACACTTCACTTCCTCCAGTTTTTCACCATTCAAACTCACCTCCCAATTGACTTGACCCTCAGCCCTACTGTACCTAATAACCTTGCTCTTATTCACATTTAGCGTCCGGGGTAAACCATGGAAAGCTGTGTAGGTATGTATATTTGTGTGTGTGGACGTGTGTATGTACATGTGTATGGGGGGGGTTGGGCCATTTCTTTCGTCTGTTTCCTTGCGCTACCTCGCAATACGCGGGAGACAGCGACAAAGTATAAAAAAAAAAAAAAAAAAATATATATATATATATATATATATATATATATGTGTGTGTGTGTGTGTGTGTGTGCGAATATAGTGCATGTGAATGCGCACTTCCATATAGCATACGAACACCCAACAGCCAGGATCGAACCAGGGACCCCTACGTGGCAGGCGGGAGCGCTACTGCTAGAGCTCCCGCCTGCCACGCAGGGATCCCAGGTTCGATCCTGGCTGTTGGGTGTTTGTATGTATTGTATTGAATTAACATTATACTGAAACCTATTACTAAGTAGGTGGAAAATGGTGATTCTAGCACAAGTTCTGCTCTGGGTTAGTCTGCCAACGAGCTAGGTTTAAACCCAAGACCATTGCTTTGCTATATACGGTGTTCCATAAACTCGGCAATGTAACCCATCCTCAGATAAAGATTCCATATGCCATTAAACGAATTCCATTCCCTCTGTACCAGCGTGTGAAGGGCGATATGATACGATGAGGAAGAAGCAAGCTACCGTGGAGGAGTTGCTGGAAACAGTGGGACGCCTCACCTTGGGTGGGATGGTGACGCCGCAGAGGGAGGCGATGCCCAGGAATATAATGGGCAGCCAGCAGGCGGCGTCTGTAGCCACGATGAGCGTCATCCTCCTTGCCATGCCAGCGTCACCGGCCCGGGCCTCGGCGCCCATCCGTGCTGCCGTGTGGGTGTCCCGCGCTGCCAGGTACATGAGCACGTAGCTCACGGCGATCACCCCAAATGATAGCAAGTTCAGTACTGGGAAAACAGAGAGAGTTGAGATCTCATGAGACGTACGTACAACTGTGGCAGAGGAAAAGGTTGTGTATGATTATCCAAGACTCTGGTGAAATACATGTAAAGAAAAATACATATATGAAGGGGTATCTTAAGAGTACATATGAAATGACTTCTCGTAAAATGGCTAGAAATACGTACAAATTGAAGAATTCAAAAAGAAATAGTACCAAGTAAAGGAAACAGCAGTGGCCCATGGAGGATTGTGAAGTATGAGAAGGAAGGCAAACAGATGATTTCTGGATAGATACGTACTTGTATTCCTTATACATAAATACGGGGGCGCAAATAATGTTATTCATGGGCTTGATGGTTTGTTAAGTACGGTGATTTCAAATCCTTGATTAGCATATCATTCCATATGATAATAATCCTGTTAGTACCTTACCCTAGCCGAGGTCAAATGGTTTTCCTCGAGATCGTATTCATTGCTACGGGTGACATTATAAACCTAACCTTAACTTACTGCTGAGACCAAGGCTGTCAAAGACATCTGTAATTTCGAATATCTTCATCAAAGCACTTTTAGACATTTCCTTTTTCTTCTAAGCTAAATAACTCGTTTAATCAGTTCTCATAGAGATTGTTTCCAAGTCCGTGGCACGTCTTGGTAGTTCACTGGTGCGATGTCTTATGTCATCATCTTTCTGCAAATAGAACGACCAAAGGCAAGCACCATATGCAAAGTGGAGGACGGACGTACCAGTGATTTAAAAAGAGTGACGATTATTCCGTAGACTTGAGTTCGAATGCCTTATAATTGGGGTCTAGAATCTTGTTCACCGTTTTCACTGCTCCTATGCGGTGTTCACTTGATCTTAGGTGACGAGAGATCATTCTACCAAAGATTTTTTTCCTTCTAAGTCTTTAGCAGCTTAACAGAATTCATGTTGTTTTTATTCATTTCACATTCACTGCCGGTGTACATGAAACTTTCCAGTAATCAATGCAGATTTTTTTTTTCTTTTTTTTTTTTGCTTCCTGAAATCCCAGTCTATTGGATTTTCCACGCCAGCTTCGAACGCAAAATGTTCAATTTACAGAAGGTGACTTCGGTGTACACAGTCTCCAACCAGCCTTCTCCTCGTGCCCCTTGTCATCAAAAGATTCGACAACGAAAGTTTGGTTGTTCATGGCAACAAACACATCCGTTTGAGAAGCTTTGCATCTCGCCACCTTGTTTCGAAGGGCGAGTCTGCCTAAGATGGAAAAGACGGATTGATTGGTCAGGGCGGCCCCAGCACCTACGTGAGCCATAAACTTTGACGACGGCTGCTCACTCCCTGACGCCCCCAGCAGGATGGTTTCAATGAAATCTTTATGCACGTCTTACTCTGCGAGATGAAGTACTTTATCGACAGCAGCAGTGGACTTCGACTTCTCCATGATTTTTTCTTTCTTTTTCGGGCACGACCTATAAATTTTGGGCCTATCAGGAACACTTCTGACCTACCAGTATGCTGGAAAAGCTATATATATGTATATAAGATATCCGAAAAAAAAGTGAAAATAAGAGAAAAAATGACTGATAACGTCATTTCTTTCGTAACCGACTGAAAATGGCAAAGATTACAATTGTTCTATGTTCTATGTACTATGTTCGACGGTGATTGGCTGGTGGATATTGGACCAAGTATTCAATATTCTTCACATCAACTTAATATAGTCATTGTGATTCACTATATGGATCGTCTACTATGTATATTGTTCACAGCCAAACTGTGGATAACAGAGTTGGAAGATAACCGCAATCATCTCTAGTTTGACTAGGCTTACTTTGTTACAGATAACATGAACAGAACCATGACTTTTGGCTACTTCTTTTACGGTCTAGGTAAATGTAAAGATACATTCATAACCTTAAGAAGGAGTGGCCGGCAAGGAGCGACTAAGATGACTGAGGAACAACTGGATGACCGAGGAACAGAACTGGTTATGGTTAAGTGACGTTTAGTCTCACTGACTCACCGAGGAAGATGAAGACTGCGTACTCCCAGCCACTCGGCTTCTCGTTGGTGATGTGCAGCGCCAGGCAGACGCCCGAGCGGCCGTAGAAGTTACTGAAGTAGTCGAGGTAAGTGAGGGGAAGGCCGGAGAGGATGGCCACCAGCACCCACACTCCAGCCATCACCATCCGGATCACGTTGCTCTCCATCCGCCGCACGCCGAAGGGGAACTTGATGACGAAGAGACGATCCACAGTGATGACTGGGGGAGCGGCAGAGTCATCATCCGCAAGGAGAACACCACACAACAGTAACAACAAAACCAAAAACATTAACATTAGACGTAAAAGATTTCTTTAATGACCATGAATCAAGACATTATTAACTGGTAGAATCAGTTCCGTTTCTGTTCAAAAAGCAAAATGGTTTCTTTTTTCATAAAAACAAAGCATTGATATACCCAATCTAAAAGCAGTAGGACAGTTCTCACTCCTCCAAATATCGTCCTGTTAATTGGACTTCTATAATTCCCAAAACTTTTGAATCTCTACTCAACTACCACACCACCAAACATCTAGACTTTCACAGACTTCTGTCTGATCATCAGTACGTCTTCCATTGGGCAAGATCCACCCGCAACATCCAGTCTAACAATTTCTACCACAGAATTAAGATTACCTAAAAGAAAGACAATCCAGCCTACTCTTTCACTGTTAAATGGAGTGGATCCTGAAATCACTGTTCGGTAAGAATATCTCTCCATAATAAACAGGATTCAGAGGGGAGACAAGAATGACGTTGTTAACTTTCTTTTTTACGCAACTATCTCGAAAATAATGTTTCAAATGTTTTGCCGCATTTCGATGAAATATTAAAAGAATGAGTATGAATTCCTGAGTGAAGTAGATACAGATTGGGATAAGCCTACTTTGTATGAGCTGCCCCTTTTAATACAGACGTATAAGTGGAGTCAGAGAAGCTTGATACTGCAAGTAGCACGTACATCAATCTGCTATAAGCCATCCTTCGCAAATACACATCATGCCGCGTTTACAAATAGCCTTAGAATCATTGTTACACTTCTAGTCATCGAATGTTATTGATCTGTGTTAGAACTACGGCAAAGTAATGTTTGGGATTTGAATATAAGGAAAAAAGAATAACTAGGATTAGCATCTCGTGTTGAAGTGCTTTATTGTTTTAGTCTAAAATGCCTTCGATCATTTATATCTAAGATAGCCAAGAATGTACGAGATCCTACATGTCTAGGTGAAAGAGGCAGTGGTTTGAATAAGGCGAGACCCCTTCTAGTCGTGAGTTATATTGTCCAAGAAGAAAAGAAAATGAAAGTAGAAGAACTCAACATTGCTCATCAGCTGTGTATATCTCTTTGCTTATGGCCAGTAGTTCAGTTGTGACACCTGGTGGAAATATAAGCAGTCAGTAGTGAATGACAAGAAACTCCTTAACCTTAAACTTATCTCTTAGTAAACTTTGAAGACTTTTTTTTAGCATCATACCCACTGATGTGCACGGGCACTTTGAGAAACTCAACATCTACACTGGATGTAAAGCAACGTAAAGGTGGCTAGTGTAACCTTTAGCTACCTAAGCAGGATACACCCTGGCCATGAAAGGGTATTAAAGATTCAGCCTCTAGTTTGATCCTGATGCAGCCACTACATACTGAAGCAAGACTTAAATGTTCATTCTATAGTTAGGCCTCGACGCATCAGCTAAACCTTCAAGTCTTTAGGCTGGCCCTGATGCAGGAGCTAAACACTCATTCTCCATCTTCGGTTACGAATCAGCAACATTCATTCTGTCGTCTGTTCCAGACGCATAGGCTAAGTCACTTAGCTCCCATCCTGAACCACAAGGAACAATCAATGTTAACCTCTAGTCTAAGATTAATCATAGCATTCTGTTTCTGTCTAAACCCCGAAACGGCAACCGGATAGCAATCCACTAGCCTGGTTCTAAGGCAAGACCAGATATACATCCGCTACCTTGGCTCCTTTAAAGGAACGAAACAACCTATTTCTAGCCTTGATCTAAATCAGCATCTTAACGCTTTCCATCTAGCCAGGCCAGTAAGTTGTATCTAACAGTCAAGTCTCCAGCTTGAACCTGAAGTTGGAACTGAACATATCTCTACCATGGCCTCTGTGTAAGGGCACCTTACCCGTCAAGGTGAAGACAGAGAGCTCGGAGGAGAAGGTGCTGATGAAGCCAGCTAGCTGGCAGAGCGAAGACGTCCTCCAGGAGAGCTCGTAAGCAGCGTACACCCCGCGGTACTGTAAGTCCACCACTGCCACGATGATTAGGTAAACTCCCATCAAGAAGTCGCCCACACCAAGGTTCACAATCAGGAACGAGTGCATCTGGTGAGCAAAAAAGGGGAAAAATATATGAACCACATGAGAGATATCGAGAGATATTATACCGATCAGTGTTGTTAGAGAAGGCAGTGCAAGTGGGAGAGAAGCATATGAACGCAGTAAGTCAAGGGCAAGTGTGCTATACAGTTATCAGGTGGAGAAATTAATGAATTACATGAGACTTACCGTAGGTCAGATGAAATGTGCTTCGAATTTTATGAAGCAAATCACCTCTGCTAGAAGGGAGCTTTCACATGAGATACGCTTTGCCGCTTCACGCCACCAGACTTTAAAGAGTACGACCAACCACATGAAAGTAACTGAACATTTTGCACTGCTAGAAATATGTAAGCCACAAGACGCTACAGAGCGTAGGGTGGGAGAGGTGGGCATGTGAAAGCTCCCTTCTAGCAGAGATGATTTGCTTAATAAAATTCGAAACACATTTCAACTGACCAACGGTAAGTCTCATGTACTTCATTAATTTTACGTCAGCAAATCACACCTCTGCTAGAGGTCGCTTTCCCATGAGGTTTTGAAGCCATGTGGGTGTCGTACTGTAGACATGCAGAGAAATGATACAAGCAGTAACCAACTGCAATATAGTAAGAAATTTACATAGACATGGACCAGGTGACAAGAGACAACATCTCCTATGCAAACAAAATGAACAGACTATTGAAGGACAGCATCTTGGAAAGGATCGTGACTCGGGACAATCTCCTTGTCATAAAACTTGGCAAAAGTGGCAGCCCTGGACCACCCAGCCCTTGCCATGATGTGTCCAATCGGTAGAGCCATGGCTTTGGCTTTCGATGCAGCTGCAGGCCGAACACTGCCCGCTGAATACTGGCTGGAGTCTATGCCCGACAGAGAAAGCACTGTTCGAATCCACCTTGCAACAGTGTCCCTCGTTACATGCTTGTGGGGCTTGATAAAACTTAGGAGTAACTTCCCATTCTCCTGATGTGCAGAATTTCTGAACTCCTCTGTCCTAGCAATATACATTTACAGAGTTTCACATACACACAATCTAATGCCAGTAGAATATGCTTTAAAGGTCACAAACCGCACATTGAACTTTGGCCTGCACTGTTTAATAGTTTCCCCTAACCAAACACAAACAGCCTGCCCAAAACTAATATTCTTCAGCAACAAACAATGCAAAGTTTGTATTCTGGCAGCCTGCGTAAGTGCCATCAACGTCACAAGCTTCAGTGTTAAATCCTTTAAAGAGAGGGAGGACAAAGGATCCATGGCACGCAGATGCTGTAGCACCTGCTGAACATCCAAAGTTCTTGTATACCTAGGGACAGACGACCGCAAGTTAAAAACTCCCTTGAAGAACCTGGTGACAAGAGGATGGCTGCCTGCACTGCAACCATCCACAGTAATCCCCAGGGAGGAGAGTGCACCCCTGGCAGTGTTGATTGAAGTATAACTAACACCTCTGTGGGAAGTGACAGACAGAAAAGTCACAATACTAGTTACAGTGGGAGCAAAGGGATCGATGTTCCGGCTACTACAAAACTGTAACCACCTGTTAATATGTGGCTGGTACTGCCTCGCAGTCACAGGTCTCCAGGAGGCAAGGATGATGTCCGTACCTGCCTGAGAAATGCCTCTGTCTCGCAGACGTTGCAGGAAAAGAGGCAAGCCATCAGTCGGGTGTGTCGGAGAATGGTGTGTTCCTCCTCCGTCGATGCAAGACGTGTGCCTCCCTCGGAATCAGCCGTGGTTCCTGGACCAGCAAAGTGAGTCGAGTCCCCATCCAGGGCTGGGACGGCCAGAGAGGCAATACCATCCACCCCTTCGCTGACTCTGCTCGAATTTTCTGTAGGCACCTGGCAATCAGAGCAAAGGGTGGGAAAAGGTAGAGTAGTTCATACTGCTACCAGCAGATAGAAAAGGCATCAAAATGTTCTGCATCTGGGTCAGGTTTCCAGGAGCAGAAACGAGTCACTTGAGCATTCAGTCTAGAAGCAAAGAGATCAATGCTCGGAACCCCAAATACTTCAGAGAGGGCCATAAAGAGTTCTTCATTCAATTTCCACTCATGCCTGTCACTGAATGTCCGAGATGCAGCGTCTGCCATGAGACACTTTACCTGGTACATGAGAGCAGGTAAGCCAGATATCATTCACCGCGCACCACTCCCAAAGGTCACGGCAAATGTCATTACACAGTGAGGACCGTGTGCCGCCCATTTCATTGACATAGGTCACCGCCGTCGTGTTATCACAAAACATCCGAACATGTCGTCCTTTGAGAAGAGATGCAAATGAGCGCACTACCAGGGAGATGGCTTTGAGTTCCTTTGCATTAATGTGCAAGGCAGATTCTGACAATGACCATCTCCCATTAACTTTTTATTGATTGAGGTGGCCACCCCAACCTAAATTTGATGCATCAGGATACAGATCCAATTCTGTACCCTTCCGAAAAATCTGTCTGGTTTGCAATGCAATGTGAGATACCCACCAAAGCAAGTCCAATCTCATGAGTGACCACCATCCACTTGTCAAAGTTACCTTTGGCGTCTCTTAACGCAGCAATATTAGAACATTCTAACCGCCTGTAATGCAGTTTCCCCATCTCTGCTGCTGGAACGGCTGCAACTAATAGCCCAACAACTCTGGCCACATTCCGAATTTTGGCTCCGTCACTATGTAACAATTCCTCACAGCATTGTAGTATCTTGTGTATCCTACGATCATGTAAGGTTACTGTCATAGTCTCAGAATCTATAATGTTCCCCAAATACTCGAAGCTCTTAGTGGGGACCAAGACAGATTTGCTTTCGTTAATACAGAAACCTAACTTCTTGAGCAAGTCAACAGTGGCACGCACACTCTCACAACATCCATCAAAAGTGCAGTGACAAATAAGAGTATCATCATTGAAACTCGAGTTGATATGTCCTCTCTCTCTAAGTACAGCATAAACAGGTTTCATTAATTTAGTGAACATACGGGGACCATCCGCAACCCCATTAGGGAGACACGTGAATTGATAAAATTTTTCCTTGCCACTTGAAACACAGAAAGCGTTGTTGCTCCTCAGCTATCTTAACAGAATAATAGGCGTGCCGCAAATCGACAGAGGCCATGAAGGCACCGCTGATAAGAAGACGAATCGCTTGCTCAAAATTTTCCATCTTGAAGTGTTTGTACTCTAAAAATTTATTAAATTTTTCCAGGTTAAGGATCATCCTAAACCCACCATCCTTCTTCCGTCTTAAGAAAATAGGGGAAAGAATCTGTCCCTCCTGTCTCTGGGTCTCCTTGATAACCCCCAGACTCAAAAGCTGTACAATTTCCTGGCAAAAAAATCTCCTTTTCCTCGACATCAAACACATACTCAACTTCTTCAGCAAATAATGGACTAATGTTAGCAACATCAATATCTAAATGGCAATGCTGAACAATATCTAAAATATTTGGATCACTGGTAACAGCATGCCACTCATGTACAAAATAGTGAAGTCTGCCAGCTTGAAAAGGATGACTCACCTCAGTTACTGCCGGGGATTGTGACCCCGGCCTCGGGAGTTTTTTGTCCCAGGCCCCTGCCGTGAGAAGGATTGCCGGTGCTCACTCCGGGGACCATGCGTGCGTTGGCCATATGGATGAAACCTGGCCATAAAACCCCTGTATGGCAGTCTCCCAAAAGAGCCCCTAAACTTGCCAGGACCAAACTTCGAGGTAGAGAGCGGTTTCCTTGGAGCAATCTTACTCCTTAACTTTTCAGACTCCTCAATGTGCTTGGCTGAGAGTGAGACATCATCATCCCCAAACAGAAGACGAGTCATGGGCACCTTGTCTGAACAGAGGTGAGCATACTTGTGGTTAATTTCGCGCTTGATGATGAACCGGCGAGCCAGATTATTCTTGTGATTAGCATGACCCAGGAGTGCCAGGGCACCATTAAGTATGCCCACTTCCTGGGCAACATCTGGTTGGCTAGTCTGGGCGATCTTGTCAAGCACTGTGAGTGACTTAGTCAAAATTGTGGCAGCCGTAATAATGTCTTTCCCAACATCCTTCAAACGGAAGTCTGCCTTCTTGGCATCAGTCTTCAATGCATCTAAAACTTGCAAGTTGCAATCCACGGGCGCTGAGGCATGACAGTTATCTGGCCTCTTAGCTGCAGCATCCTCCAAAATCTCCTTATACTCCTCCTCTCGCAAGCCGTGAGCAAATACATGGTTAACCATATCGGCAACATGCTGGTCAATGCCATCAGACACCTCATCCACAGGACCGTAAGCCCTGGCGCACTGCAGGAGAACACTGTCAGGCCGCCCGTCATTCTGAGAGACACAATCATCACTGGAAAGGTAATGCTCAGCTGGAGTAAAGCCCGAAAAACCCGTGGGCGAGCGCGAGGGAGGCACCACCTGGCTAGAAAGGCCAATGTTTACATCGGCGGCCGCCGCGGCGTCATCAGCCCCCCGACTGGGGCCTAAGTTCCTTTCCTCCATCATTTTCTCCACATCACCACGTAAAGCAGCCAAAGCGTCCATCACCATGTTCCATGGCGGCGCAGATGCCTCATCCCGTGAGGTAGAAGGTAAGGAACGTGTGCAGTGCTGGGAAGCAGAGTCACCGCCATCACCAGTGACGTGACCATGGGGCCTATTGTTACCGCCCTGAAGAGCCTCCCGCTGAGAAGGGCTGCTCCTGGAGCTAGTCCTATGCGAGGAGCCTTTCCTCACATGCCTGGCATGTTCAGAATCTCCCTCCTTACTCGACCTCCGTATGCTGGTGGAACTGTCCGGGACATCCGACATGGCGGCGGCGACAACAAGGTGGCGGTGCAGGTCAATGTGAGAGTCGTCAACTCCACAATTGCATCAACCACGCACTTCCCTCCCCGCTCCTTAACGGATCACGGGTGGTGTTGCAGCCAGCCCCAAACTGTGTCACAAGCTGTAGCAAAGCCTTTCCGCTCCAGAAGGATCACGGGAAGAAGGCTGCCAAGCTCGCAGCTGCAGAAAACCGTCTGGACGGCACGAAGGAAGCACAGCAACTGGTGGCGTGAAGCGGCAAAGCGTACCTCATGGGAAAGCGACCTCTAGCAGATGTGTGATTTGCTGACGTAAAATTGAATTTCTTAAGAAAGATGATAAGTGTTGCTAACTAGTTACTCAGGATTTGCAGTGTACGCACGGCTCATACTGACGTACCTGGCGGAAAAACAATGAATTCAAGGTGAAATTTTGTTGGGCACACCCTAAGGGTATGTTTTGTGGAAGAATGGTGACAGGAGTTGGTGCTATGCACAGGGCATTAGACTAAGGTCGAATGATGTGGTTTCAGGAATAGATGAAGGTGTATGGACCTGGCGTTTACTTTGGTGACTGCGTAAGAAAAACTCGAGGAAAGAAGATTTTGTAGGTGGCATATTTGGAAGTCATTACAGATATATGATGTAGAAGCAAATCTATCCAAAGCAGTGAGTAAGAAGCGAGGAGGGTGAATAATTACAGGCGAAGCTGGGTTTGCAATAATGGTGTGTGATGCCACTATGGCTGTTTAAATTGCTTAAGAGGGAGGTGAAGTTGAGGGTCTTGTAAAGACAATTGAGTCTGTAATCTTTTAAAGGTGGCTCCTGGAAGGGAAGCCACTCGCTGTTTGCTCATGATACGGTTTGGTGAAAGACTTGAATGCTTGAATACAATCGTTAGTGTCTAAATTGTGACATTTGCATGAAAGGGGGATGTTGGGGGTAAGTGTGAGTAAGATAAATACGTTTAACAGAGAAGAGAGACAGGCTAGCTGGAGTACGAGTTTGAATGGAAAGAGTCTGGAAGACACACAGTGTTTTAAACGTATTAGAATGGACATAGTCATGTGTGAGTAGCGTAGATCTCAGATGAAATAATATGAAAGAATGAGGACGTGTTGGGTGTGATATCTTTGAGGAAAGTACGTGGTGTAAGGAGGGTAGATCAAGTAAGGAATAAGATAAGAGGGAGGCGTGATAATAAGCAGTGTGTGACTGTGAGTAGTATTTTTCTTTGTCTCTGGCCATCTCTGTGGGCCTCCTTCTGTATGTGGCTATGATCCCCACCAATGGCACTTGTATTTGGCGTTGGCCTTGGTATTCCACTCTCCGTCCTGCAGATTTGGCTCTCATCCTATCTATGGTCACTATCATGGTCCATTTTCTTGTTGTGGTCATTGTCGTGGTCATTGTCATGTATGTGTGGGGCCAAAGCCTTAGTCTTTAACCTGTTAGCGTCATAGTGTGTTTATGTGGGGCGTGGAGGCCTCTGGTTAGCTCTGGAGAAACTCCTTGGACGATAGTACGTACTGCTTTCCTCTGGATAATTGTTTTTGTGTATTTTTCCTCTACTTCCACAAGGGTTCTCCACCTGTGTGTATCAAGTACCTCAGTACTCTCAGTCTGTGTGTTGCTACTATCATGTCCCTCTACGTGTATTTGGTAATGAGCATTCCAAGTGTGCATGACATATACTGACCCGGACACAACTCACCTTGTTACCGCTGGAGTAGAGGCTCCTCCAGAGGATGACGAAGGAGTTACCAAGGAGAGCTATGAGCCCGAGGATCCAGATGCACACACGAAGTACCAGGTTGGACATGAGGTCTTCACAGGAGGAGAACTCGTCACCCTCAGGGAGGCACTTCTCGACGTGGCGCGCCAGGCAACACAGTCGCCACTCGTCTGTCTCCCTGCCGAGGAGGGAGCTTAGCTGGTGCTCAGGTAGGGCGGTTGTTATGAATGTGGACACATGACGTGCAGGTGGGGAAACTGCCGGAGCGTAAGTAGGGGAAAGGTTTTGGGTACTTATTGAGGCTGTGCCTTTTAAGCTCGAATACATGAACGTTAGGGAATCATGAAAAGCTTAAGCAGGGGAATTGTAATCGAATTGTGTACAAGCTACGATAGGATTATGAAAGTCGAAACAAATGATAATCATTGGTTCAAAGTTGGGGAGACTACTAGGAGTATCACTGGATTACATAGTAGCCGATAGGCGGGCAAAAGGGAGATTTTTGTATGTTAATGTGCTGAGAGAGGCAGCTGGTGGGATGTCCGATCATTATCTGGTGGAGGTTATGGTGAAGATTTGTAGAAGTCGTCGGAAAAGAGGAAACCGAGCTGGGTAAGAAGAGGGTGCGGAGAGTAAATGAGTATGGAAAAGAGGTCTTATGTGAACAGATATCAAGAGAGATTGAGTGTTGAATGGCAAAAGGTGAAAGTCTACGAGGCTATAGGAGTTGGGTGACGATTGGAAGGTATTTAGGGAAGCAATTCCGGCACGTGCGTGAGAAGTGAGGCATGCGGAAGATGGAAAGAGAAAAGGTGAGAAAGGATAACGTGTGGTTCGTCAACTAAGTAAAGCTCTTAGTGAAAGAGAAAAGGGGTACATGTGCGGTACTTACAGGGAAAATTACAAGAGAATGCGGTAAGAGCACAAGAGGAAAGTGTAGGGGTTGAAAAAGAGAGCAAATGAGAGCTGGGATAAGAGTACAATAAACTTCAGGGTGAATAAGATGCTTTGAAAAGGGTTAAGAGTATGAAGAAAAAGCAAAACAACGAGGGATTTCGGTGAAGGGAGCAAAGGGAGAAGTGGCAACAAGTAGTGATGAGATGGGGAGGAGATGGAGCGAGTGTTCTGAGGGACTGCTGGATGTGTTTCATGGCAAGGTGACAGATATAGGGTGTTTGGGTCGAGGAGGTATATAAGAAGTGAAAGGGTCATAGCGTGTGGTTTGATAACTTCTACTGCCCTCGGTAGTGACATTAAACTACCGCACTGCAACTTTTCCCTCACCAGCCTCTTTCCCAACTGGCACCAGCCAACCCAGTCCCACAATTTGTCCTTACAGACCCGCCCCCTCGTCTACTTCTGAAATAACCTCTAATGCCTCTGCAGAGACCACTACCTATTTCACTCTACAGTGTTCCCTACATTCCTTTGTTTACTTCCTGCATCTGATACGTGGCTTTTAGGTTACTTATTCTGAAATGTTCTTCATCCCAAATCTCTCTTTTGTTTTTCTTGATATGCTACCAAATCCCTCTTTTGTTTTTTGATATTCTACTTTTCGAACTAGTTTATCTATCAACAAAAGAACCTGATGTTCTCGTCCAACACTCTACCAAGGTGGGCTTTCCCCTATTCCATTTACATGTCTTTCCATGGCAAAGAGGCCTCTATCCCAGTAAAATTATCCCATTAATCTATAAAAGACACGTTTTACTCCTCTCAACAGAGATCCCTAGTTCTTTAGTCGTCTTCAGCATAGCTCTTTCTTTTTATGTTGAAGGTTCCGGGTCACAGACAGAAATCCACATCAACGCCGGGCCTTTATCGAAATACAAAGAGAATCATGAAACGGAAAGAAGGAAAGGCAAGGGAAAGTATTTACGAATTTTTTAGAAAGTGAAAGACCTGTCTTTGGAAAGGTGTCAGGTCATAGTTGTTGGGAAAGACATGAGAAGGTAGCGAGATCCAAAGCTTCGACGTATAGGGAAAGAAGCAGATATCAAAACGACCACCCTTGAGATGCCGATGGCCACACAATAATCATGTGACACAGCAGCTTGCCGAGTATTGCGTGGTCTAGCGAAGTGATGGGGGGAACACAAGCAGCCAGCTCTTGGGAGCATAGACGAGAGCAATACCTAAATTGAACCAACATTGCGGTGTAGGTCAAGGAGGTCAAGTTTGGAAGTTATCCTGGGACAGTTTATAAGTCGGACCGCTTTCGACGCAACTCTGTCAAGTAGGGATACAGAGCTAGAACCAACCCAGATATGAGAGCAGTACTCCATACAAGGACGAATCAGCCGGACCAACTGTTCACGGAGCAACTGTTCAGAAGAGAAGTTTCGACATCTAAACAGGACACCAAGTTTCTTAAGAGGTAGACTTAGCTATTCTCGTAATGTGGGGTCTCCAAGAAAGAGTGGAGGTTACAATAATGCCAAATATGTTCATCGAGTCAAGAGGTGGAATTACAGAACGGTCAAAGGAGAGACGAGAGTTGTTAGGAATTTTCGATATGGAGATGGGTAGAAACTGGGTCTTCGAGTACCCTACTGAGGTATCCTGTCCAAATCTGAGTTCATTGATGAAGTTGTGTCAAGACGAGATGCAGATGGAATGTGAGAAGGAGCAGAATTGAAGAATGTGGATGAATGCAGTGATGAGTCGGCAGCGTATGTGTGCATTAGATTATTTGTGGAGGAAAGGAAATTGTTGAATAAAAAAAAGAAAATGTGTAGAGGACAGGACAGAACCTTGAGGGAACACCGCTGTTGATGGAGAAAAGGCGAGAGACGGATCCATCAATAACCACAGAGATAGATCGACCAAACAGGAAGCTTGAAATCAAGGAGCGAAGTGAGGAAGTGAAGCCAAAAGAGGGGGAGCTTAGAGATGAGACCGATGCAAAACCCTGTCAAAAGCCTTAGATATGTCAATGGTTAGGTTAGGTTAGGTAACGGCGAAATCTTTTTCATCAAACGAGACTTGTTGCCACAGTCGCTCCTGCTGAAGATAGAGACTCGTCAACACCAAACGTGCACATCGCTCTGCGCGCGCGTCGTCATACCACGGAAAACGTTAACGCCATTCATGCTGAGGACGAAGTTCAGGTTCAGCGTGCCAAGCGACCCACCACCAGCACCTCTCCACTGGTGACGCAACTCTCAGTAGTGGCAGCTGGACGCGCGCCACACCCGATCCCTCAAACAAGTACCGTTCACCGCTCACCGTCATCACACAGAGATCCTGCTTCGTCCAACGGGAGCACACGGAGACGTGCGCGATGCCCTTCGTGCAGCCGGTATCCACCAGGGCGTCGCAGCTCACCCCGTCCACGACCTACCGAACCATCGGCAGAGCGCATGTTACTGAAGAGTCGGAGAGGAGGCTGGTGCTGATCCCACCTCCCTTAATCCGTTTCCTGTGCACGACGAAGAGACATGCCCTCGGCGGCCACAGGAAAAGCAGCGTATGTTGCCGCGTCCACATCGGGGCCGGTCGCGTCCGGTTAAACAGTCACGGGCGTAGTGGTTGGGCTGATCACAGTCACAGCAGGTTACAGCCACTCGACCTGTTCATCAGCACGCGCAGGGCGCCGCAGCGCAACACTTCCTGCAGCAGCGCTGTCATTCTCCTCAACCAGCACGGCACGAGCGCCGCTCAGGATCTGGCCAATGTCCATGGATTCCATGCGTGAACCAGCCTGTAGGATGCGGTGACCAGCCTCAGGTTGACCCGACGCAAAAGCACAGGCTAGGCCGGTGTCAGACATGCCCACAGACAGCGCTGGCAGAGGACGCAAGTCGTCCAGGTACACACGTCCACCGATCTGACAAATGCGAAGACAAGAGCTTCCTTGATTCTTTCGTATACCAGCATGTTGACACTGCTCAGCTGCTGGTAGACAGCAAACGCACCGCCGGTGAGCCGCAGTGGTATAATATTTTCCAGGACTGACAAACCTCGCAGCTGACACACCAGCTCGAACTGATTCAGCCACTCAAATCACGTCGTGTGACGATCCGTCGACCTTTGGGATCTGCCGGACATCCCTCACCAGACCGCTCATTCAAGTCGCCAGGGCACCGACCGGCCTCCCTTACGTCTTTCCTAACGGTAGACATGCCTATATAGCTTGTAGATAGTCGAACACCAGCACAACGCCCGAAGACTGTCGAGGGTTCAGAAAAGGCTAGAACTCTGGCAGACAACACTTGTTCAGGAAGCTCAGGTTACACATTCAAAGGACGGGTGACAACTGCCCTAATGCAGCCCACACCAACGCCACCCTCACCTCCAACACTCACCCTGGTGTCCGCTCGGTAGTCCGGCGGCGGCCAATAACAAGCTGTGATTCAGTGGCGTGACCGATGACGTCAGTTGCACGTCATCGTGAGCCAATGAATCACCGCATCAACGGATATTGCCTTCCCATGGTTTCATCCTATCATCTATCTCTCGTCATTTCTAATTAGAACTTTTCGTACACATTGTAGAAAAAGCAAGAAAGGAGCTTAATGAGAAAGTTCCGAGTGAAGTACCTCACACAGCTAAGTCAGCTAAATCATGGAGCAGGCATCTTCTTACGTAGCACTAATGTGAATTAGGGGCTCAGGGGAAACACTTTCTCGGATGCCAGGAGAGGTTTGGGAAGGAGTGTATATATACATAGTATCGCTATGTATATAGGTTGCCAAAATGGGGTCAGTTTGAGTCCCTTCTTAAAGGATATTAGTTGATTAATGGAGTGGTTTGGATGAGAAATGTCTTGTGCTGTTGCAAAGAACAGAGTCCCGAGCACATTGAGGTGAGATGACATTGGAAATCATTTACATTCATTGTGCTGGTGCAGAGGGTTTGTCAATGCTAGGAAGCTGATGACTAGGGAACCATTCAGATGAAGCAAAGTTGAAAGATGAACGGGATGAATTGTTTGCAGAAGACACTATAGGAATTCTTATCTTGTCCAAATCTTATGTTCTAAGATCGTTTGATCTGGTCATGGCCTTTGTGTTCATGTTAGTAGCATAGAAAAACTCATGTGCTTATCATATGTGATGTCCGGCACACATGGAGTTCTGAGAAGGAGAGGTTTATCATTCAGGGAGAAAAGTGGTGTGTGCTTAGATTCATGACCGTCAAGAGGTTAAGAGAGCAACAGTAGACTTCTGCGGTGATGCAGGCATTCTATTTTGGATGAACTAGTGTTCTAGGTGTGTGATGTACTTTTGGATGTTTGTTGTTGCTTTTGGTAATGATGCAGTGCTGTGGTATGACTGTGAGGTCATCTGCTACATTCTGTGGAAACAGATGTATGGTCGTGTAGAAAGAGCTTGGAAAGGGATGGAGAAAGGACTGTTCCTTAGGGAACTCCACTGTAGAACTGGAGGAATTTAGAAGCGAACCTTTTGTATATGACTGGTTTAGCGGCCATCTATGAATCTGGCCAACTATTACTTGTCATCGTTATGTAACGTGATGTTAAGTTGCATTTGTGTGAGATTGTGTCCTGGGACAGTGTCAAATGCTTTGTTGATACCTACTGCCACCTTCATTGTGCAGAAGAAGAGTTGTGGTTGACTGTGAGTAATGTGGTGGTAGAGTGACACGTCTAAAGCCAAGTTGTATAGGTGAGAGTAGAATAATTTCCTTGATTTATCTTTTCAAGGGGATCGGATATGGCCAACAGCAGCGTTATAGGGCGGTATAAGACAGGGACATTCTGGTGACTTGAAGGGATTCAAGATGCGTACTATGCTAGAAAGCTTCCAGGTGTTTGGGGTTTCAGTGTGTAATCATGCACGGTTGAAGATACCTGTTAGAAGCTGAATTGCGATAGGCTCAAAATGTTTAATGTAGGAGTTGGAAATATTGCCATAGCCCATTGCAGGGAAGCTCAGTAAGGCTTTAATTGCACTGCGAGTTTCAGTAAGAGTGAGAACAGTTTTGACAGAGTTGATTTTGTGTAGGTTTATCGGGATTTCTGTTCAGAGGTGTGTGGCTGGTTTGTGGCTAACTTTCGAATAGTGTTTCATGAATAAGTTGTGTGTTCTTCAGAAGGAATGATGTCGGTTAGTGTTAGTAGAGCTTCATAGGTGAAGGCTGGGGTGCTGTGAAAGATGTGGTCTTTGTTCACTGATCTTCAAAATTGGTTGCGTTGGATTCTGTGGTCAATAGGGTTGAGGTAGGAGCGCCAGGTTTCTGACTGCTTTCCAGTGATAAAGAAGTAGCCCAGGTCATGGAAAGGGGCCGCATAACTGGGGTATGGTAAAGTGCAAACACAGCCAGGAGAGCGGCGGTGGGTTATCTCTCTGAGATGAGGGAAAGGGCAATATAGCCAGGGGTCGTGGCTTGTGGCTACATTCTTAGGATGTGAGGAAGGGACATGGAAATCAGAAGCGAAACAGGGAGCCACTTAACAGGATTTGCAGCAGGGAGCTGTAGGCCTATGCTGGTGGTAGGGACTAAATATACTAGGTGGTGACTGGAAGCTACACATACATGCTAGGGCGTGGGAATAGGACACATACTCACAGGTAGCGGAGCTTTGGTACATGGTGGAACATCTTGTCACTCAGCAGTTCGATGGTGTTGTGCGTCAGGTCCCTGAGAGAGAGAGAGAGAGGAGGAAGACCAGGTTAAGTCTCCGGCAGCCATGGTCCAACACAATCTAGTCTGATAACATATCATCTGGTTTATTTGAGAGAACGAAGGTTAGTTAACGGAAGATTGATAACTTCTGACTAGAGATTTGATGATGAGAGAATTCGCTTATAAGAACTTGTGCAGATTGGAAGTGTAACTGATATAAGTCATAGTTAACTCTGAAACTAGTTACCAGAAACTTTGACTGGTAAAAGTTTTAGCTGACAAGAAGGGGTTAACAGAAAGCTTAACCAAAAGACAATTTGGTAGTTGTAAACTTTAAAAGCGGGTGGTTTAGCTGACGGCAGGTTTATCTGGTATAAACTTCAGCTCAAAGATCGTATCGATGACAGATGGTTTAGTTAATGAAAGGTTGAGCGGGTGAGAGGTTATCTGATGGTAAATTCAACTCAAGGATGTTTTAGATGATAGACAGTTTAGCTGACGAAAGATTTAGCTGACGGAAAGTTCCGTCCATGGAGAATTATAGGAAACGAAATTTTTTATTGACTGAAAGTTTTTAAAAAGCAGGAATGACCTATTAGTCAGTATCATTGGAGAATTTCCAGCCCCCTGGTCCCTCCCATTTTAGTCGCCTTCTCCCCTTTCTCTGGGGATAATATATATTTATTCATATCTATTATCCTCTGTCGCTGTCTTCCGCGTTAGCGAGGTAGCGCAAGGAAACAGACGAAAGAATGGCCCAACCCACCCACATACAAATGTAATTACATACACGTCCACACACGCACATATACATACCTATAGATTTCAACGTATACATATAGGTTCTATCAGCTACCTCATTTCATCCAGCAACACTTGGTACACTGTGAGTTAGAAGGAAGTACTGAGAAATAGATCTATACATCCAGCTGTGTGTATGTTGGATCATCGCTAAGAATAACTTACAATTTCTTAAGGTTACGTAGGCCAGTGAAGGCACCATCGCCCAAGAACGTCAGCAGGTTATGGGAGAGTGACCTGTAATTATAACAATAATATATTAGTTATATTCATAATACATTTTAGTTATAAACGAATGTCTACTCATTCATGTAGCTTATCATATCTCCTGGATCCCGTCAAGAGAAGCTCCGGCAGCTCCAAGGCTGCGCTACTTCCACTGGGAGGGAAATGACCGACTCCTTTAAAGTGAGAATCTCTTCGAGGACACTGCTCTTCCAATATTAGAACCTAGCTATACGTGACATTTTTTTTTTTTTTTTTTTACCAGCGGTGTAAAGACTCAAGCAGGAAGAGTCCGGTGACACCCATAGAAGATGGAATCAAACAACAAATACAAAAGCATGGAACGAGACTAGGGAGGGAGATTATAGTGAATAACAACAAAATCATTACTAGTTGCAGTGTGATCGGAGGGGACTACAGATATTAGAAGCCAATCACATTAGAGAGAAAGCACCTGTCATCAACATCCAGTCAAACATGACCACCGCCATGCAACTCTTTGATGGCCCGCCAATACGACGTAGACCTAATGTCATGTTAAGTCAGATGGAACACGTCACTGATGCGCCATAAGCTACCGAGTCCGTAATTTCAGGGCGGGAGGAGCGTGTTACTGACCCACCCTTTCCTGGGTTGCGAAAGTCAGAGAGAATCAGACGAGCCCGACCTGACCTCAGCTCCAAACCTAGACAATAATGGTCTCGCTTGGCCAAATATAGAGTATTTAGTGATAGACTATTTATATTCCTACCTCGTTTAATATTGTTCTGTGTTTCTTCAGCCGTAAGCTTTTCTACGGCATAGAGGGTTGCGCATCTAATTGGAGTAGGGAGTGGCTCACTGACAGAAAACAAGAGTTACATCGGACTGGCACAATGTAGCTAGTGGTGTTCCTCAGGGGTCAATCTTGGGACCGCTCTTGTTCCACATATGTATTAACGATTTGAATATGGGAATAACCAGCGACTCAAGTAAATTTGCCGATGATACAAAAATAGGGGCAGTAATTGACTCAAATGAAGATTCAGTAAATTTGCAGGACTTAAATAGATTATCAGAACGGGCGGATACATGGAAAATAGAATTCAACATAGATAAATGCAGAACACTTAGTATGCGTGAAGACAGAAACACTAACTACAAACTGCACAATATTACTATCAGCAAAACAGAATGCGAAAGAGATTTAGGAGTACTAGTGAGCAAGGATCATTAAGCCGCGGCAAGTGTATCAAAGTGTGTAATAAGGCTAATAGGATGATGGGGTTCATTAGCAGAACTGTTAGCAATCAAACTCCCTGAATATTATTGCAACTTTATCTTGCGCTGGTGAGACCACATCTGAAGTATGTGGTACAATTTTGGGCTCCATACTATGCAGTTAATATAGATTGTTTAGAAAGACTATAAAAGCGAGTGGCAAAAATGATCCCTGGAATCAGAAGCCTCACATATGAAGAAAGGTTAAAAAGGCTGAATTTACACTCATCGAAGAGGAGGAAGGCTAGAGGGGATATGATAGAGGTTTTGAAATGGGTGAAGGGAATTAATAAAGGTACATGACTAAAGTTCTTAGAATGGCGCCACTGGATAGGGCAAGAAATCATTGATTTAGATTAGAAAGAAAATATATTCAGGTCGGATGTGGGTAAACATTGGCTCGGGAATAAGGAAGTAGATTTGTGGAACAAGCTGCCAAGTACAGTAGTGGAAGCAAGGTCTTTAGGTAGTTATAGACGAAAGTTGGATGTGTTTATGGATTCAGGCAGTTGGTTGTACGATGCTCTTATGTTCTTATGTTCTAAATTCCCTATGCTTCGCTAACATTTCTTCCGATCTCCCATTAACTGCATTGGTCGTCCAAACCTGAACGACAAATATCACATCCACTTGATTGTTTGCAACTATGTCGTCAAACTTATCTAGGTTATGGTCTATCCTAGCACCTGCATAATGCAAGTGCTTCCTATTTCTACCCTTCGCTCAGAATTCCTGGTCCTGATGTCTGACTTTAGAGTCCCCAACCAGGATGGTGTTACGATCATCCTGTCCTTCATCATCCAGTATGATAAACCTATTGCGAGTGGAGAGTTCGTTCGGTTGTTCGGTAGTGTGAACAAAAGGTCTCCCTCGCTGGTTGGAAGGTGGAAGTATCTTCCAACTTCGTCTCAACTGTTGCTATACTACCATCTAAGCTATCGACCTTAGATGGTATACTAGTGTGTATTTTCTGTATCGCAACGGCTTTCGCTGCCAAGAAGCCAGCTTTCTCTTCCTTCCTTTCCATCCTAATATCTAGTTTCTCCACCCACCGAAAGCCTATCAAACATGTATCAGAACAAACAAGAAGTGTACTCACCTTCCTCTCTGAGGAGAAAATCTGTGGTGAACTCCCGATGACGTCTAGGGAAGGTAACTCGAGAAGCTAGTGCCTTCTTCTAGGATGTCACTAAGATTCAAAGGATTTTACTGGGATTCAAGGGATTTCACTAAGATGCAAGTGGGCCACTAAGCGGCACACGGTAAGACCTGTTTGGAACTGGGTCGGCGAGAGAGAGAGAGAGAGAGAGAGAGAGAGAGAGAGAGAGAGAGAGAGAGAGAGAGAGAAATGTAGACGTCAACAAGTAAGGGAGAACTTACAGTGTGGTGAGGTTCCGTAGCCCAAGAAAAGCTCGATGCGAGATATGGCTAAGGCGCTGGTGGCTCAGGTCCCTGTGGAAACGAAGGAAGACAAATACGTAAATAACTTCATCAGTTGATCTTACCTGTATGTTAGGGTCAGCGCCACTCCTTCTCTACGCTAAAGGCCAGCAGCAGACTTACAATCATATACATCGCAGTTCAGCGCCATCAACGTGGTGGATTAGCAATGAACAGTTCACTCCAGGATTGGCCGGTAATTAACTTCCGTTACGTTCGCTTCAATTTGCATTTCGCACACACCAGCCATTGCCACTGACGAGATGAATTGTCTATATATATATATATATATATATATATATATATATATATATATATATATATATATATATATATATATATGTATATATATATATATTTCCTCCTTTGTGCAACAACACTGTGAGCCATAGGGAAGACTGACAATCTCATTTCAGCGAGAAATTAGTTGCAGATGAGAGAGAGAGAGAGAGAGAGAGAGAGAGAGAGAGAGAGAGAGAGAGAGAGAGAGAGAGAGAGAGAGAGAGAGAGAGAGAGAGAGACTATGCAAATTGCTTTCTAACTTGAATTTTATAATCATATTCATTTCTTTTGTGCGTGTGTGTGTGTGTGTGTGTGTGTGTGTGTAATTACCTACTATACACTATGGGGGGAGAGAGTTATACAATCTTATGATCTAATCTTCTGAGCTCACTTTACCTGACAAGACTTGCCATTAGGCAAGGCTGGTGCGTAGCGCACCGCAGAAAAAGATATGTATACAGTAATTCTTTATGATCCAGGTACCGTTGTGTGTTGAGTGGAAGATGGACTGAGTGTGTGTGTGTGTGTGTGTGTGTGTGGGCTGAGTGCCAGCAACCCACATGCAGGAAGTCAGAAGCCTACGGGAAGGAAGGAGAGGTTGTCTTTGATCGATCTTTGGTTCGGTGAGTTCACTTGACACGAGCTACGATAGACCGAGTGCGATCGTGGAGTTACCTACTTAACGTAAACTGTACGGTTAGCGAGTTCTGTACGTGTGTGTGTGTGTGTGTGTGTGTGTGTGTGGCCTCATCGTGTGATTTCCTTTTTTCTTTTTTCGGCTGTCAGGCAAACTTTCAAACCCCTGTATGCTGCCTACATTCACTAGGCCACAATGTAATTTAATTCTATATAATTCAGTAACTCAGTAATGTAATTTAATTCAGTAAAAATAGACTTTGAAACAGGTAAATGAATATTGTCCAAGAGTGCAACTAAATATTCTAAGAGGTCATCAACTGGGAAATTTTGCGAACAGAGATGAAACGTCAAAGCTAACCAGTTTGAAATCGTAATCAACATTGATATCGTGAACCTTGTTCACTAAATCTACATTGTTCATGACGTCAGAATGTAATATCTTACCCACTAATGAGTTTGATAAAGAAACCAACCACTCTAACAATTCATATGTGATGGAGCCCACTGAACTCACCATGACTCTTGCTGGAAAATTTGGTTTATGAAGGGGACAAAGATGACAAACTTTTGATTGGAGAACCATTTCAGTTCAACAACAACTTTAGTTCTTTATCAGAATAAGAATTAACTGCTTCTAGTTGATTTTTGACTGAGTTTAAAGAACGTTGTGCCAGCACTTAAAAGATCATTCATCTTAAATAGATAATCGCTTGTGCTCATAACGCAAACTGTGTTACCCTCATCTGCTTTAGTAATTTGTATATCATATCTTTATAAATTGTTATTAGCTCTCATAAACCTTTTAGGACAATTAGGATTAACTGGTTTTGACAAACTAGGATACACTAAACCTTCACAGAGGGTAATTTCATTATTAGATAATTCAATGTACTTTTCTCAATTACAGAAAGAATATGTGATATCAGCTGAGTTGGTCTCCTTCCTTGTCTAGTTGCTTATTGGACAGGGATTGTGGTGTTTATAGTCCAATCACTGTTTTCGATGAGATGTTCTAACTTACAGTTCAGTTTCCTTTGAAGTCTATTCCGTTCACTTACCAATCTGTTATAGCAGTAGTCCAACATACGGTTCTTCCATTGTGTCAGTATAACCAATTGAAAGGCACGTTTCGTCTATCTTGGAATGTGAGTAAGAGCAAAGTTATTGGGTTCAGCAGGGTTGAGGGAGAACTTAAGTTGGGATGTGAGTTTGAATGGAGAAAAATTGGGAGAAGTGAAGTGCTCTCAATATCTAAGAGTGGATTTAGCAGCGAATAGAACCATGGAAGAGGAAGTGAGTCACTTGATGGGGGAAGGGCTTAGGTTACTGGAGCGATGAAGAATGTGTGGAATGAGAGAACATTACTTCAAAGAGCAAAAAAATGTTTGAAGGAATAGTAGTTCAACAATGTTATATTATTGTGAGGCATAGGCTATCAATACGGTTGTGCGGAGGAGGGTGGATGCGTTGGAAGAAGACACAAACAGACAGACTGACTGATGGCTTTACCCATGAGGTTAAGCATCTTCTGAATGGATGGTACAGTAAGCTAGATTTAGGTATGGGAACCGCAACTTTCACCACTAGATTTGTGAGGCTGATGCTTGCTTGAGAGAGAGTTTTGAGTTTAGAAGAATAAAATGAAAGTTATTTGTTTTTTACTCATCATCTCTTCTTGAAAACATTTACTGTGAAGCTTCGACGCAAACATGTTAGAAAATGGGTAATTGAAAATCACATGTATATTCACATTAAGGAGGATTGAAAAAGTATTTATATTTTGGAAAAAGAGAGCTAAAGGCTTTTCATATAAATAACTTTGACTATCACTTATTTCTCTCTGTTGATAAAGTGGCGGCATGATGCGATTGAGTCATGATAACCACTTCTCTGCAATCCACGTTATGTTAATGGTACTAAGGGCATAATGGTGAGGAATGGAAAGAGAAAATGAAGTGTTAAGGGTTGGGCGAGAAGGAATACTTACAGTGTGGGGAGAACACTCAGGCCGTAGAAGGCGACAGGACCCAGCGAGGTGATCTGGTTACCGTTGAGGTGCCTGGAACAACAGTAGAGTTACTGGTAGGCTGGACGTGGCTTGAGTGGTCAACACAAGGTACTGGAAGGTGAAGGGTAGCGTCAGTACAGGAGTGTGGCAGTGCGGGTTTGACACATGTAGGGCAATAGGTGGTCACAGGTACTGCAGGGGTCTGCTAGAAGTACCATAGAAGTCTGACACGAGTTTAGTCTGAAACAGCTCGAACAATACTCTAACACAGATACTGCAGTAATCAGACACAAGAATGCGGTAGCCATTATACAGGCATATATATATATATATATATATATATATATATATATATATATATATATATATATATATATATGATCCCTGGGGATAGGGGATTAAGAGTACTTCCCACGTATTCCCTGCGTGTCGTAGAAGGCGACTAAAAGGGGAGGGAGCGGGGGGCTGGAAATCCTCCCCTCTCGGTTTTTTTTAATTTTCCAAAAGAAGGAACAGAGAATTGGGCCAGGTGAGGGTATTCCCTCAAAGGCCCAGTCCTCTGTTCTTAACGCTACCTCGCTAATGCGGGAAATGGCGAATAGTTTGAAAGAAAAAAAGAAAGAAAGATATATATATATATATATATATATATATATATATATATATATATATATATATATATATATATATATATATGGGAGCGGGTGGCTGGAAATCCTCCCCTCTCATTTTTTTTTATTTTCCAAAAGAAGGAGCAGAGAAGGGGGCCAGGTGAGGATATTCCCTCAAAGGTCCAGTCCTCTGTTCTTAACACTACCTCGCTAATGCGGGAAATGGCCAATGGTATGAAAGAAAGAAGTGAAGGATTACAGCAAACTAAGCAACCAAGAATATTGCTAATGCATTCAGTTCGCTAATCAACTCTTCTTACACAATTCAGAGGCCATGGAGTTGACACGAGGAGGTATTCAAAGAGTCTAGAGATTGTGGGAATATTACATGGAGAAATTTAGGATCGACAAAGATTGTAGGTGTATCACCAGAAGGTGTTCAAAGTGTCTACAAGACTATAGAGGAATCAGGAGCAGATAGAGTGAACAGAGGCTGAGGCACAATGTGTAAGTACCGTAGGTTGTTGAGGCACTAGAAGCCCTTTTTCGTAACTACATATATTCTTGAGTACTTAATTTGGTTACGAAAGGGGTGATACTCACAGCGTTCGGAGGTTATGGAGGCCGTCAAATGCACCTTCCGTCAAGCTGGTGAGGTTATTTTCCACTAGGATGAGGATACGGAGGCGCCAGAGATACCTGAAGGTCCCGTTCTTAATGTGTTGGATGTGGTTCCTCGAGAGGTCGCTGTGGTGGAGAGAAAAAGTAATCAGTGGTGCTCGAGGAGGAGTGTGTCGTCAACGGGGCTAGAGGAGAGGAAAGGGGGGGAGTGCAATGACATAGGGAAGGAGGGGGGAAAGTGGGAGTAGCACTAGAGGTGTTGTCGATGGTACCAAGGGGTGGAGGAAGGACGTGGTTAATGGTACCGAAGAAGAACGAAGTGTGAGGGGGTAGTTGTGCTGAAAAGGTGGAGGGATGGGGCTAGTGGTAGCGGACAGGAGGAAGAGTGTGATTAAGGGTGCTGGGGAGGAGGAGGGATGTAGTTACGGGTGCTGGGGTAGTGGGAGGGATGTGTTAAGTGGCGCTGGGGGAGGAAGAGGGATGTGGTTAAGGGTGCGGGGGGATAGAGTTACTGGTCCGTGTCATATTCGCTCGGTATCTCCTGGTGGAGACTGGACCGTTATTAGTCAAAAGACTCATGGAGGAAAAGAGAGAGAGAGGTATGGGAAGTAGCACGGAAGGAAATTGGAATGGGAGTGCAATAAACACACAAGAAATATCCCGGCAAACGAGAGAGAGAGAGAGAGAGAGAGAGAGAGAGAGAGAGAGAGAGAGAGAGAGAGAGAGAGAGAGAGAGAGAGAGAGAAGTGCCCACATATTTGCAAGACAACACCCCAGAGGCTTCTCTTGATCTTCGCAGCGAGAGTGTGCACGAGTGACCCTCCAGCCCCTGGTCTGTACAGACAAAAGATTCATGTACAGTTCAGTCTCTCTGTTCTTTTTTATTCCTCCTCGTTCTGTATCATCGTTAAAGCTTCTCTGTTGACCTGGCTGACCACTCCCCACCACCATACACGTAAGGTGCAAAGTGTCTTGCATCACAACTCTGCAGCCAAAGAACATTTTCAGTCTCGAATTCCTTTCGACGTATCCACGACAAACTTCTCGGCTTTTGGCCGAGATTTTTCAGCCATTCCTGTGGGATTTTATCTAGCATTTCGAATCAAATGGCCAACCGCAGTTTACGATCTTTGATTGTAGATGTCTGGCGAGGGAATCTCCTGGCCATGAAGTGTGTGTGGCAGACAAAAATTAATAGTCTTTCCTTTCCCAGAAAGCTGTCAGTTCAGCGGTGTTCATAATGGGGTTGTTTTACGAGGAACTAGCAGATGCCTATGTGCAGCTGACGCCACTAGATGCAGGGAGATGCCACCACTAGATGCAGGGAGATGCCACCACTAGATGCAGGGAGATGCCACCACTAGATGCAGGGAGATGCCACCACTAGATGCAGGGAGATGCCACCACTAGATGCAGGGAGATACCACCACTAGATGCAGGGAGATGCCACCACTAGATGCAGGGAGATACGACCGCTGATCCTGTAGCTTAATAATATTCAGGAAAATATATTTCCAATACCTCTCTCTCATCTGAAAAAAAATATTCTCATTTTCCAGGAGGATAAGAAAAAAGGGAAGGACATATCCAAAAACTTGAAGCGCATTGTATGGAGTCATGGGGGTAGAGCATCACCCTCATGGTTTCTCCTACATTCTACATTATGCATCACCCTCATGGTTTCTCCTACATTCTTCATCATATCATGATAATTTCTCTCCATCGTATTGAGTTTTCTGTACGTGAAATCTTCGTCCATGTTCCCTCCACCTGGGAAGAAGTGGTTTCAAGGTGTCGTGGGAGCTAACAAATTAGCTGCTTGGGGTCATCAACACCGTGAAGGTTCCTTGGTTATTATCATATGATTATACTTAATCGCCGTCTCCCGCGTTAGCGAGGTAGCGCAAGGAAACAGACGAGGAATGGCCCAACTCACACACATACACATGTTTATACATAAACGCCCACACACGCACATATACATGCATATACATTTCAACGTATACATAAATACACATACACAGACATATACATGTATACACATGCACATATTCATACTTGCTGCCTTCATCAATTTCCGTCGCGACTCCGCCACGCGTGAAATAGCATCCCCCCCTCCCCCTTCCAGCGACGTAGCGCCAGGAACAGACCAAAAAGGCCAAATTCGTTCACACTCAGTCTCTAGCTGTCATGAGTGATGCACCGAAACCACAGCTCCCTTTCCAGTTCCCACGGACTTTTCCATAGTATATCACGCAAATCAGGTTCCAAGAAAGTTAGTTTCTTCTGTTAGTTGTCTCTGTCAACAAAGGTTCACACCTTTAGCCTCAGTTAGTCCAAGTTGAGATCAAGACAACTAAACTTAACCAAGAACTACGAATAATTGTGGATCACTGGACACTGTACAAGTAAAGGCTCTGTAGCACCAACACTTGGGACAGATTGCAAACGCTTGTATAACTCGATCCGCACACATGAGTGGGGAGGGGGTTGTTATTCCATGTGTGGCGAGGTGGCGATGGGAACAAATAAAGGCAGACAGTATGAATTAAGTACATGTGTATATATGTATATGTCTGTGTGTGTATATATATGTGTACATTGAGATGTATAGGTATGTATATTTGCGTGTGTGGACGTGTATGTATATACATGTGTATGTGGGCGGGTTGGGCCATTCTTTCGTCTGTTTCCTTGCGCTGCCTCGCTAACGCGGGGGAGACAGCGACAAAGCAAAATAGGAAGGTGAGGAACATATATATAAGGCTCAGTAATGACGACTAGAATAAGAATTATGCTTTTGTGATTTAGGACACTATCGTGGAGGGATGACACTCCCCTGGAGGAGGAGATCATCACTGTGGTGGGATTAGCCCGACTGACAGACAAAGTAGAGGAGCCGAGGCCAAAATACTCACAGATATAGGATGTTGTCGTGGCCTTGGATAGCCTTCTCCTGCAAGGTCACGCTCAGATTGTTGTTGGCAAAGATGCTGCAGGAAGAAAATTGAAAACAATTTGTAAAACTAGTTTGTAAATAAACAAAAATCAATCGCATGTTTACCAAATGGCGTCCTAGCTTCGTCTCTTCGATGTATATCAACTGACTTATATTTCTCTCTTGTGTCTCCCATGATGATGTGATTATGACACGAAAGTATTGTCACCACTGGTTGCATCTCCTCCATACCTTCTCATCCGTACCACCTGTATCTCTCGTGCGGACTTTCCTGCACCAACTGTATTTGCCAAATTGTCATTCCTGCACCACCTGTATTTCCCAATCTGTCATACATACACCACCTGTATTTCCCACACTGTCATCCCTACACCACCTGTATTTCCCAAACTGTCATCCCTACACCACCTGTATTTCCCAAACTCTCTTTCCTACATCACCCATATTTCTCGAAACTGTCATCCATACAACAACTCCATTTTTCAAACTGTCACCCTTGCTCAACTGTATTTCTCAGACTATCATCCCTACGCCACTGTATTCATCAAAAGGATCATCCCACCACCTCTTACACTTTCAACAGTTTTCACTTAACTACCCATATCTCTCACACGATCTCAAACCCTCTGCCAGTTTTGCATTAGCTGTTCTTTGAGCCCCACACATCTAATTCCATACATCAGCTGTATCTTGGTGTTTTCTGCCTGACCTATGACTACCACAATTTCCTCTGCACTAACCCCATATCTCCCACACTCTGTGCCCAAGGATCAGTTACATTTTTCCCCATACGTTGTCTAGTTTGAAACATCATATTCACGCAATCTTTGTTCTTGGTCACCCACACTTTTCACTCTTCGTCCCTTGTGTGTCTCCCACACTCGCTGTCTTTCCTGTATCATCTTCATCATTTACCATCTCTGACCCAGGCAGAATCTTTATCTCCCACATAAAACTGTGTGACCAATATTCTCCAGCTTATCTTATACTATTCCTCTCAAGCATCAACTGCATTTCATATTTCCTATCTATTTCGTTAATGGCAAAGACATTCTCTTTCCTAATAAGATCTTAATGGCAATAACTCAACAACCAACTCCTCAATTCGGTCAAAAACCATGTTACGAATCCATCCTATACTCATCAGTATTCTATTTTTCATCCCCGTATGGGATGATGATGCAATTCCTCTGCAATTTCAGCAATCGTGCGATTCTCTTTTCTTATAGATTGGCCAAATACTACCTTTTACCCAACGCATTGGTGTCTTTTCCTGTCTCCTTGTACTGCTGAACATATCTTTAAGTCATTGTATTGTATCTGGACCAGCTGCTTTACTGATATATCCTGGTTTATCGTCATACCTTGGGGTTTGCCTTTCAGTTTTTCATACCCTTGTTTTTGACCTGACGAAGGCGAGGCACTCATTTGGTGTTGCAGGATGACTGATCAGACATTCTGAGCTCCCAGTGCGCCTGAGGATATATCGCGGGCTTTCTTCCCTCTCCTTAGAAAGATAAGAGCCAACCATGACAGAAGGAAGAATACAGCGCCCAGAGGTATAAATTCCCAAAGTGAAGTAGCGTCAGAAAGAGCAAAGAATGAACATCCCTCCCTGAAGATACCTTGAGGCACACTGAGGAGGGTTGCTGGTGTTCGCACCCTTAGAAACAATAGTCTTACCAACCATATGTACGATGATTTCATTACTGTGTTTGTACCTACAATATATCTTAGTTATGCATCATCTTTGATGATATATATCGACAATGTTTTTCTGTGGACACTTTATTTCAGAACATTCTGTTGACTTGCCTCGATAACGCCTCGTGCTTAGAGATAGAAAATTCTATTTTCGCAGTTTGTCCTGACATGCACAGCTGCTCTCTGCGAAATACTTCATTTTTTTTTTTTTTTTGGAGAGGTGGTGGGTTGTTGCGTCCGTAGTGCACTGCCTATTCGAGGTGGGGTCTAGCTAGACTTAGGTATAGTGGCAATTCTACATCCTTGCTTTGTATGTAAAGTTTCAGTTGATAAATCCTTATTTGCTTTCTTAGCGACTTTGTTACAACAGTACTGAGTCTATTGTTGTAGACAGTGACACCCTCTCCTTCTCACACAAGGAGTGTCATTTATCGTGTGGTCTATCAGGTCATAATTGAGTTTTTCACTCAGGTTTCCTTCTTGCACCAGCTGACACATACTGACGATAGATGGCACTGATCATTTTCTCGACCATTCAGCCTTCATCCTGGAGAGATTTTCGTCCTCCAAAATTCGTAAATGCTTTCCCTTGTCTTTTCTTTTTTCCGTTTCATAATCCATCTATATTTTGATGAAGGCCAGGCTTTGATGTGGGGTTTTGTCCGTGATTGGAGCCTCCAACATAAGAAATAACTATCAACATTGCTGTAAAACTGGTCATCGCTAAAGTTACGACAAAATGCAAGACTTCAAATCTTACAAATCATAATGATCTTTGCATTGCTTTTAACCAGGCAAATCTGGGATGATATCGTGAACGAAGATGATATGGATGTAGCTTGGACAAGATTCTCTCATGAAAATAGTAGAAAAAAAAAAAATATATGTTGTCAGTGCTAAGTAGACTTCTTCTCCAGAACGAAGCCCGGGGTGTGTGTGTGTGTGTGTGTGTGTGTGGGAGGGAGGGAGGGAGGGTTGACTGATGTCTTTAGAATTGCCTGGTGACTGAGAAACTAGCAATTAAGAAACTAAAGGAGAACAATAATGAACGTGAAGATTAATAATGTACATCTGCGTCGAAAAAAAAAAACGAAGAGACTTTCCTCATCCAAGTAAACGTCATTAAGGTGAGCGTATTGCTGACAAGACGAGCAGAAGCAGGGCGTAGTTGAGAGTCGTTAACCAGTCGTTCGCGCCACCATTTACGGAAAGAAAATGTCAGTTGCCAAAGATAGGGAGAACATTCAACCAAATTTCGACATACAAAATTGAAGATACATTATTAGAACTAAATGGAATGAAAGTAGATACAACGATTGGCTAAACTAAGCTTTATTTAGAGGCAATTAAGAATGTGGAAAATGTTTATGACCCTCGCTTGCTTCTTTCCTGTGAGTCACTTGCGACGTGGAGAGTTCCAGGAGAGAAGAATGTTGACAGTGTAATACCTACAGGCACAAGAGGTGATTAAAAACCCCAACACAGATATTATCAACCATTTAGCGTAGCGTCTGCAGTTGGTAACCAAATTCGCTTCTGAATATTTTTCACTTCACGTTACAGCTTCAGTGTGCTCGACCCTCCCAAACACACTGAATCAAATTTCCCCATTATCTTACTGTAATGTATCTTAGTATTTACCTCCCTCACCACCCCATCCATGAACACAATTCACAGCCATGGTGATATATCGCCAGAGAAACATCGGAGACTGAATGGAACTGAGCAAGACAGGACGAGCAACAACGGACACAAAGTGATCATCAAACGGAAGTGAGAAAATTAAGTCAGTTACAAAACGATGTATGCGATCGTAATCAAAAGTTATTAATCAAGGATAAAGCTGATCGCAGTGTTAAGGGAGGAGGGTTTTCAAATGAGAAAGGCAGTGAGTGGCAGCGAGGCGAGGGTCAATTAGAAGAGAAAGTGAAATATACAGTTAAGGGAATGAGGGATTGATTGCTGCGGTGGTAAACAAAGCGATTGGGGTGTTGAAAAAGGCGAATCTGTCGTCAGCCGCTGCAGTTGGAGGAAGCTAAAAGGCGAAAGTTTAAGAACAAAATCCGGTGAATCCTAAGGAATGCGACAAGAAATAGGGTATTGAGGGACGCGTGAACAAGCCAGCGATTATATGTGGGTTGGCGGAACAAGATATCTAAATGGAGGAAGAAGGAGATGGGAAAGAACTTCTTGAAGGATTTGAAGAATACATTATCTACCGTCTGTATAAGTAAGACACCGACAAAGCCAATACTGAGGACGAAGATTTTAGTCGACTGTGAGAGTATGACAACAAAAAAAGGGGCCCAGACCCACCAAAGTGATTTCTACTGAGGAGAATAATATCACGAGATAACGTAGCTCCTAATTAAGAAAGAGGGAGACGTTTGATGGGACGCACTTTGAGACGGACATAGAACAGGAGGAGTTGATGACAGTATGGGAGGAAATGAAGCTGGCCGAAGGATAGGAATTTAGAAAAGTCTACGGAGGAGATACAGGTTTTTTCGATCTACTACTCTGAAGGGGTCAGGAAAGGCAGCAAAGACAAACTACTGCAACAGTTAGGGGATCGAGGGCTATTTCATAGTGGAGGGGATCGAGGGCTATTTCATAGCGGAGGGGATCGAGGGCTATTTCATAGCGGAGGTAATGATGATACAAGGAGAGAAATGGAACGAAACTGAGCTTTCAGATCTCAAGAAGACGTTGTATTTTCAAAAGTATTACAATAAATTCAAGAACTTAGGGGAGACAATGCCGTTGTGGGAGCTTCCCTGACACCAAGTTAGATCAAGATATCAAGAAAGAGTTTATGTTCCTTCGAGTGGCCTATGCACTGATGGCGGTAAAAGGTAAACCAGCTGAGGATGGGACTTCTAAGTGGGAGTTTACACGATGGGTTATGTGGAGAATGATATACGAGCCGATTCGGGCCGTTCAAACCCCTTTCTGCTGGCTCCTGAAAGGGGTTCTACACCCTCCCTTAACACCATCATTCCCTTCCTCTGTTATCACGACAACCTCCCTCATCATCACAACCACATCATCCTTCCTTCCTCACCACCACCACATTCTCTCCCTTTCTGATAACTACAACTTCCCTTACCACCACCACCACTCCGTCCTTCCCTGACCTCCATTCTCTCCCTCACTATCACCACTCCCTTTCTCCCTGACCAACTACAACTTCCCTGACCACCATTACCACTACCACTCCGTTCTTCCCTGACTTCCATTCTCTCCCTCACTATCACCACTCCCTTTCTCCCTGACCACAGGAATCTTCCTCACCACACGTCCCTGTTTACCACACACCTTTCCCCTCCTCGCCAGAAGCCAACTTGCAGCGGGCTTAAAAAAAAGAGTATAAGAACCAATGCTTAAGAGGATTGCTGCCTAAGATGGAATTTTACCAATAGCTTTCTTGATCTTCAGGGAAAACTTGGCAGCGGTTGGTAAGTTGGATAATGGCAACTTAACCACCACCTCACCTTCACTGCTTATCCTTCAAAGCATCGATAGCTACCAGGGTAACTGGACTGCAACCAAAGATAAGACTCAAACGGTTCTTTTAGGTCTATACTACGTCCTTCTCTATCTTCAAGGGATTGTTTCTGGACTTCGCCTTTGATCTACACGAAGGAATCTATAGTTACCCTGCTCCTGCATAGGGTTAAGCCTCAATGCAGCAGGGATAGCTACATAAGAGGTATACTTGGGTTTGTCCCTGTGGAATTAATGACGATGTCTGCGCCATCTCCGTCCAGGGTCGAGCGCATAGGCTCGACTCCTGATTGCGCCAGTCGGTCCACAGTCAACCGAGCTGTTCATTCACTCCTAAGGGGGGGTTGGTCGATAAAATGAGTCCTTGACATCTCAGCTTACATAAAGAGAATAACGACGATTAACTGGAGTATGACAACCTTAATTCCTTAATGGTGTCAGCATCGACCATCGAAGACTCGAGATGATGGACAGTTCGTTAACAACAACACGAAACCTCGCACGGTAGTGAGAGTCACAGAAGAAAGCCAGAGCCTCTTGAACACACACGCACACACACACACACACACACGGACACCAGAAACCCACCACACACACACAGTCCAGGGAACATATCCAGCCCGAATGTACCATTCTTGGTATGTTCCGAAGCTCTGTGACATCATGATCCTTAACTACTCGAGAATAATATTGTTCTGATCGAAAGATGTGGTGTTATTGGTGTTATTGTTAATGCATTCCCAGGCCTTATAACCTGGCGTGGGTAAGATGTTGGCTTAAGACTGCACATCCGCCCACGTCTCCTCCTTCTACGCCTTCAGTATGGTAACACCGTAACTTGATCCGTTGCCCACAACCGGGTTAATCTATCGTAACGAGCCAGGTAACTTCGAGGGAAGATTGGTTTAACTCCGGACCAGAATTCACCTAACTTCTGACAATGAAAAAGATAATGTTGTTTTGTGATTAGTTAGGATTATGTTGTGTTATTGAAAGTTCTCACACCGAAAACTTCTGAGGCGTTGTGATATTTCGTATACTCCCTGTATTGTGTCCTACAGATGGCTGGGGTTATGATGAGGCGTTCTATTCATAATATGTTGTGTGGTGTTCGCCATATGGTGTTTTTCAGCAGTTATCCCTGAAGCAGAATAGATGTGCTGGATGATGTGGCTTACTGTGTCTGTATCTGCTTCAAACTTGGGTCTCTCCAGGTACGTACCAGGGGTTGTAATCAATACCTTTAAACTCTGGTGGCTCATTTGGTTGACTGGAATTCCTACCTCTAACCCTAGGTTGTGGGAGTACTCGGCCATAAAAACAACAGCAAGAACAATAACAATAAAATATATCTTTGGCGTGCATATACTTCCTAATGTATTTTTTTGATATACTGTTGCTGTAGTTGTGAGTGGTCGCTATATCGGTGAGTGGGTGTTGTGGGTCATATATCATCATAACCCCTCGCCATGTAGGTGTTATATGTTGAGAGTAACACAGTACCTCACAACCTCTGGTTGTAATGGCGTCTGTTCCCGGCTGCTGTGTGTATTTCCTACATCTTCGTCGTGCAAATTATGGGTTATGATGTGTTCTCACAACAGCCCGTCGCCCTGTTGTTCTGTGCTCCCCTTCCGGCCATATCATCTTACAACCTGTGGGTTGTGAGGTGTTCCCCACATCCTTTTTAGACGAGCAGATGTTGAGTTTATGATCTTCCCTGTCCCCGGTGGTGGTGGGTCCTGTAGTCCTCTCTCTCTCTCTCTCTCCCTCTCTCTCTCTCTCTCTCTCTCTCTCTCTCTCTCTCTCTCTCTCTCTCTCTCTCTCTCTCTCTCTCTCTCTCTCTCTCTCCAACCAAGAGCAATTCAGCGGAGAAAGGAACTCTTGTATACAAGCGTTAGAAATTAGGCAACGACTCCTATCTTGTGACCCAATATATATATATATATATATATATATATATATATATATATATATATATATATATATATATATATATATATATATATATAACAGGGAGGTGTATAGACTCGTGAACCGAGCCAAGAGAAGGTTTTGAAATGAGCATTGCAATAGTTAGCACTGGAGATCCTAAACCTATCTACCGGTGTATCAATAGCAAGAAACACGAAAGGAATGGCATAGGATCCTAAGTCCAAGAGGATGGGAACCCACTGTGGATGAGAAAAACATAACAACAAGACCTTAAGAAAAATATAAAGAATTACGTCTATCTTTACACTGAAAAGGAGCGACACAGATTCTGAGACAGCGATAGATAGCACACATACGAGTCCAATTTCCCGTCACAGTTAAAAAATAGATATTAATAGAGATAGATAAGTTGAAGATGGATAAAAGTTCCGTTCCTGATCGTTTCCATCAGCGAGTCATTAAAAACCGTCAAACAGTGTAATGACCAAATGATTAGCCTATATCTTTCAATAGATCTCTCCAGGACGGGTTAATGCTAGAAGACTGGAGACTGGGTAACGCTTCCCAAAGACGCAATAAAAGGGAAGTCATGAAATGCCTGGTGATGACCATCCTATTAGAACTTACAACCATTATATGTACACTTGTAGGGTCAATGGGTTGATAGAGACAAAGTCTTAACTTGCCTTGAACAACACGGTGTGATCACTCATACACAGCCTAGGGTTGATAAGGTACAGATAATGCCTTAGAAACCTCTTTGAATATGATCATTAATACAATTCAATACCCTCGACCAGACCAAAGTAACCAAAGTACCCCACGGCGACCAGACCAAAGTAACTGATATTATATTCTTGGACTTCTCAAAAAGCATTTGACAAAGTACACCCCACGGTAGATTGATACTTAAAATTCAAGGCTTTGGGGGATTACTGGATGTGTATGTCACTGTATAAGGACTTGGTAACGTAACAGAAGGCAAGACATTACAATGCGCGGTATGTATCATCACACAGGCCACCCGTTACTTGTGGAGTCCTATAGGGGGTCTGTCCTAGGGCCTGTACCTTTCGTCACCAATGACACTGATGCAAGACTGAATACTTTCGTCACCATAATGCAAGACTGAATACCTTAGTGTTCGTTCATACCAATGATTCTACACAGAACAGTCACGCTGGACGTTTTGACTAGTTCTTTGAGTTGATCTTTAGATCTCTTTATAAGTATCTCGAACTTGCCTTCAACATCTGTGGACCAGTGGCATGGTTGGTTCTTAACTGTGCAACATAGCTTTTGGCGGGAGATGCGCTACATCCCTATTTCGTGTGTGTGTGTGTGTGTGTGTGTGTAAGTGTAAATAGCCTTAGAAAGTATCTCTTACAAGAGATAACTCAATAGATAACATGGCCAATAGGTAGCACTCTTCTGGTATACTTACAAGCGGTTGATATTCTCTTCAATGTCTGGAAAGTATTGGAGGTCGAGGCCTGTACAGTCAGCTTCCAGGTGTTGACAACGGCACTCCGCTGTCCTGGAACACTGGAACGCTGAAACAAAACCAAGTTATACCAACCTGGAACATTGAACCACTACTGTGATATCAAGTCTTATCATTTATCTCACAAACCTGGAGTCATTTTAACCTGATGGCCATAGATGGCAACCCAAACAAAAGACAAGTTATTGGACCTGACTGGAAGCCTTGGAGATCATAGTCCAAAGAGACACTTTTGCATTCACCACCCTCACCATCCCATCCATGAACAGATCAAACAGCCATGGTGACATCACACACTCCCTATTGCAGACCCATCTTATCCTAAAACCAACTGCAACGCTATCAAGTTTTCTTTGTGGTCTCACCAACCTCAAGTACTGTAAGAACATCCAGTTTTCTTCAGTACACTAAAGAACAACACTATGGTTTGTCACTCGTACCAGAGATCTTGTGCGCTGAATCACTACAGCAATGACAGATCACGATAACCTGGTAGACAGCAACATCAAATAACCACTGAGTATTTTGGTTCAATATCCCCCAAAACTCTATTGCCCTTGTATATAAGGCTTATTTGCTGCCACATGGAGGATTAGAAAGTATGTTCAAGTATATTAGACTCTCTCAACGCTTGATAACCAAACAACGAAATCCCTAAATCCCTTAAAACATACCTTTAGCCACTAGATATATCATTATCTAAAATACTAAAGTGATAATATAGGTTATATCATATAGAGAGCGGGGGGGGGGGGCTGGAAATCCTCCTCTCGTTTTTCTTTTTTAATTTTCCAAAAGAGGGAACAGAGAACGAGGCCAGGTGAGGATACTCCCTGAGAGGCCCAGTCCTCTGTTCTTAACGCTACCTTGCTAACGCGGGAAATGGCGAATAGTTTGAAAGAAATATCATATAGGACGCATTCTCAAGACAGCCATAGTTAAGTGTCAAAGGTTTTTCTCAGTACTTGTCAAGTTTTGGCCTTTATACTACTACTGTACCATCACTGGTGACAGTCACCACATTGCCTATGTATCGTGAGTTAGTCTCAAGACTGAAAACCTCTATCGTAACCCCTGGCCTAGGTAGACTCTTGCAGTGTCATGCATTGGTCTGTACCATCATTGGTAACATTCACTACAGTCCCCGATCTTGGCTACAGCGGTACCCTAGTCTGTAGTACCATCACTGGTAACACCCAGGACAACAGAAGTATGACGACTTCGATGCCCTCGGAGGGGTAACCCATGTAGATCTGCTTCTCACTGCTTATGGTACAGATGCTACTTGCTAAGGTTCAGCTCAAGGATGTAATAGAAAAAAAAGACAATGATCAGAAAGCAAAGATTGCTTGTCAAGAAATAGGTGTACCTAGTACTCCAGCGGTGTTCTGCTACGCAAGCAAATGAAGTAGAACAGTCAAACACAAACAAAAATATAATGCAAGTGAGATCCATTTCTTTAGGGAAACCCTACATTAGTTTCCGTTAGCTAAAAGTTAAAGGTATGAGGGTACTAGAGTACTAAGAAATACGTCATCCTATTTAGAGACAAGACACTTCAGTAAGGCATGTAGCAGCAGAAGCAACAGCCAGCCTGTGATTGCCTCCGGGGGGAACAGACGTCTCTCGAGTAAAATCTCCTGGGGAGACCAGAGGCACGTTCTTGTCACTGTGCCAATCAGTTGTACACGGTTCTTATCCGGAGTAAACACGTCTCTGAACTGAAGCTTATGTTGACCATTTTCCTAATATTCTAGTGGGATATGAAGATGTATGATCTCAGTGACGTGAAGATATGGAGGTAGATTTAAACAATGGATATTAGAAGAATATTTCATGAGAAACTCAGGCTTCTGAACCAAGGAATGGCCAGTTCTAGTGACTCTACAAATAGAGTCACCAGAAGAACCACATATTACATTGTACTCGAAACGTCCCTACTACACTGGCTATACATCTCCACAGACAGATTGTCAACAGTCTAGAATAATTCTTAAAGTAAGATTTAATTTTCCAAGTGCTTCTCCAGACCGGTAAAACAAGTTGTGGCAGATGACTGGACACAAACACACAGGAGGGAACACTTATCATATGTGCTTACGATGAGAAAAGGAGTTTTGTCAATAGAATCTCGATTCAACGGACCTCAAAGACAACGGATGCTGTCCACCACTCACTAGAAAGTCGCCCATATCATCATGGACTCAGTCTGATATCTTGCGACTAGTGGCATCCTACGCAAACGATGGGCCATCGTCGATATGGCTCATATTTCCCGTTCATTCCGGTGTTTGTTTCGGCATTGTTAGCAACAGAGTGAACAAGACTAAGCAACAATGGCCCATAAATACAATGGTGCGGGAAGAAAGCGAGCGATTCTGAGCATTACACAAAAACTAGAGTTAAGTGACCAGCTGGAGTATGGTTGATCTGTTGCCTTAGTGTGTGAGGAATATGGGTTGAAGAAACAAACGGTATAATAGTTATATATATATATATATATATATATACGAACAAAGTGCATAGGAACGCGCACCTTAATAGAACATACAAACCTCCAACAGCCAGGATCGAACCCGGGACCCATGTGCAGCAGGCGGGAGCGCTACCGCCAGGCTATGATATACCTCCGTGTTGTACAGTTAGGTTCGGTAAAATGCTATCTGCTTGGCTGTGTAAGCCTGATGGGAAATGACCGGTGTAGACTCCTTTGCTCACCAACGTGAGACGAAGGGTATTCGAGTACATAGCATTCGAATAGCCATTTCCCTATTAAGGGCGATCATAGTCTAGCGGTAGCGCTCCCGCCTGTTGCACAGGGGTCCCGGGTTCGATCCTGGCTGTTGGAGGTTTGTATGATACATATATATGTATATATATATATACATATATATATATATATATATGGTTTGTACAGCAGTGATGAAGAAGATGAGGAAGAAGTACCAGTGATAAATGCAAAATTTCCAGTTATACGAGATCACATACACTGTATCATGAATTACACTAACGTGTTCACTAACCATGTTGTGCATGCCTATAACGAACATACATTTTCGAGCATTCATTGACTATCAGGAAAGGGAAGCAGTACGGCAATATGACTCAAATGAAGCAAGCTCGACTCCTTCTTCAAACTTGCCAATAAGAGACTCTCTGAGTATGACTGCTCCTCACCACAACCTTGCATTAATAAGAGGTCACAGGAGCATCATTCGACCCCCCTCTCCCCGACTCGGAATGGTATTCACTTAGGATCAACACTACTAATCACGCCAGTGGAAACGCATCTATGAAACACGACCGCTAATATTCTTGTCTTATTCTTTTTTTTTTTCCACGCTGGAGGCTTCAGTCACGGACGAGAGTCCACATCAAAGCCGGACCTTGATTGAAATATAGAAATGTCAGTGAAAGGGGAAGAAAAAATAAAGAAGAGACGAGGAAAAATATTCATGAATTAGGGTGGATGTGGCCTTAGAACAGGAATGGTTTAACGATGAACTGGAAGAGGGTCGTCTTCGTCTTGGAGGAAGAAGGGATAAAGGCTTCCATTCCTGCAATAATAAACTTCTGCTTTGTGTTTGGCGGAGGCACAAGCATCGCCACATATGTGACAGCTGGGCTGGGCTGGGTTATGCTAGGCTGGGCTGGGCTGGTCTGGGCTGTGCTGGGAGAAATTAAAAGAAAAAAAAAGGGCTGGATGAAGTTAAAAAAAGAAACACAAATTCTTGCTTCTCCAGTTTTCTATCCAGTGAATAAAACTGGTTTTTTTTTTTATTCGTTTATGCTCTACAACGCATTCGCAAATATTCGCGCTCCTGCATCACTAAACTCTTATTCTCTCAGATCAGTACTCTAATTCTTCTTTAACTCAGCCAATTTTTGCTCCTTTCGCTCTGACTCTCAGTGAATTATTACCCAGACCCGAACCACTCCTCCTCCTGCTCCTCCTGCTCCTCCTCCTTCTTCAGTACACTTGCGTTAACGTCAGGTCTTCATACGAGAGCACAAAACTGGCGCTCTTTCTTCCTGACGTTGGACATCTCTTATCCTGCCACAGGAAAACTTTAGTTACCGTTCTCCTGTTCAGGTCTTTCCATCCTCTCTCTCTCTCTCTCTCTCTCTCTCTCTCTCTCTCTCTCTCTCTCTCTCTCTCTCAGCCTTTACCCCACACGCCTTGGAGAAGCCGTGTGAGTTATGGCCTCGTATTCATTCAGTGGACTGTATATTTTCTTACTCAAGAACAAAAAATGTTTCTCAAGTTCACGTTAAACAATATTTTCTTATGGAAGGATCGGCTTATCTTGTTACTTTATCTTGTGAAGTTTTCTGCTTCCATCTTCCAGTCCATCCTTTTTCTCTTGGTAATGTTATACATAACATCAGTTTTGTGTTATTTCTAACGTTATCTCCTTTTGCGGTGTATATCTGAATCTCCAGACCTACAGTTCGTTTTGGGGTCTATCTTCAGCTGGTCAGAGACCGCTAAGAAGATTACATCGCTGACCTACTTACAAGCAGCGCAGACTATGTAGACTCCAGCCACCAACCAGAAAGCTGTCACAGTTGGTGCATAGAAAGGTCTATTGAAAGTCACTTCCACTTTAAGTAATATTCTTTCATTTTCTTTAGTAAGTCCTTTTCTTCGTAACCTTGCATTAGTTTGTAAGAAACATTATTTTGTAGCAATGGAAGCTAAGTCATTTGGTCAAGGGGCTGATTTAATTACATATGTTGGACGTGTGTATCAATCGTTCAAAATCTTTTCCACTCCATCCTTCCACCTCCAATTTGGTCTCTAGCTTCTCCTTGTCCCCTCCACCTCTGGCACATATATCCCCTTAATCAATCTTCCCTCACTCATTCTCTTCATTTGTCCAAACCATTTCAACATGCACTCCTCTGCTCTCTCTACCACACTCTTTTTTTATTTCCACACATCTCTCTTACCCTTTCATTACTTACTCGATCGAACCACCTCACACCAAATATTTTCCTCAAATATTTCACTTCCAAAACATCCATCCTCCTCAGTACAACCCTATCTATAGCCCATGCCTCGCAACGATAGAAACATTGTTGGAACTACTATTCCTTCAAAAATACCCATTTTTGCTCTCCGAGATAACATTCTCTCCATCCACACATTCTTCAACGCTCCCAGAACCTTTGCTCCCTCCCAACCCTGAGACTCATTTCCGCTTCCATAGTTCCATTCGCTGCTAAGTCCACTCCCAGATATCTAAAACACTTCACTTCCTCCAATTTTTCTCTGTTCAAACTTACATCCCAAGTAACTTGTCCCTCAAACCTACCGAACTTAATTACCTTGCTCTTATTCACATCTACTCTCAACTTTCTCCTTTCACACACTTTTCCAAACTCAGTCACCAACTTCTGCAATTTCTCACCCGAATTAGCCACCAGCGCTGTATGATCAGCGAACAACAATTGACTCAGTTTCCAGGCCCTCTCATCCCCAACGGGCTGCATACTCGCCCTTCTCTACAAAACTCTTGCATTTATCTCCTTAACCACCCCGTTCATAAACAAATTAAACAACCATGGGGACATCACACACCCCTGCCGCAAACTGACCTTAACTGGGAACCAATCACTATCCTCTCTTCGTACTCGCACACATGCCTTACATCCTTGGTAAAAACTTTTCACTGCTTCTAGCAGCTTACCTCCCACACCATATACTCTTAGGACCTTCAACAAAGCATCTCTATCAACCCTATCATATGCTTTCTTCAGGTCCACAAATGCTACATACAAATCCATCTGTTTTTCTGAGTACTTCTCACAGACATTCTTCAAAGCAAACACCTGATCCACACATCCTCTACCACTTCTGAAACTACACTGCTCTTCACCCTCTCAATCAATACCCTCCCATATAATTTCCCAGGAATACTCAACAAACTTAAGCTTCTGTAGTTTGAACACTCACCATGCACTATGCATGCATTCCACCAATCCTCAGGCACTTCACCATGATCCATACATACACTGAACATCCTTACCAACCAATCAACAACACAGTCACCTCCCTTTCTTAATAAATTCTACAGCAATACCATAGCCTGAGCTAGGCACCCATTTTATCGACTAACCTCTAGGGGTGGATGAACAGCTGGGTTGACTGTGGACCGAACCTATGCGCTCGAACCTGTGTGGCCTGTAAATACGTCACGATCGGGAACGCTAACCGCTACACCACAGGAGTCCACTTTACAAACATCATTGCTCTATATAGCACCTGGTTTGATTTCCATGGTTCACCTTGACCAGGGTCGTCTATCACCTTCAGTGTGGTACTTCAACCAGCACCCCTTGAGGTGCCACTTGAGTGCCAATCCTTCATCCAGCAGTCCATGATGATACGAGACATCAGCTATACTAGCATGTGTTGGATGCTAAACCTTCACCACAATGATCTATCATGATCCTGGACATCAAGTATATAGCATAAACTAAATGCTAAATGCTATCTAAACCGTCCATTACGTTATTAGACATCAATTACATTGATGAACCAACCCGACTGAAGTGTAGGTGATGTGTTTTTATGACTGTTACAAGACGGGAAGTCACACACACACACCTACAAGTCTTAGAAACTTTCTGACGCACAACTTTGTCAGCACCCGGCTCTAGCATCCCGGCTCCAGCCACCACTCAGACCAGACGTCTATGTTCTCTACCTAACCAGGCATTAACCAGGAGTCTCGCCGCGAAACATGCCAAGAGAAAACGGAACCATAACCAAACTTTACATCAGACTTCAGACGAGCTTCGGGGTATGTGAACTCTATTATGTTAAAGCTTCCAGGAAATGGTTCACCGAGAGTAATTTCCTCCTTGATGCTCGCTGTTAAAGCGGCCTAGTTTTAAAGTTAGGTGTAATCTAATCCTTTCTCACAAACTATAAAAGAAAACTACGTAAGCGATCCAAACCTTTTTGTTTAAGCTACGCTAGATCAAATACTTGCTCCTGAGAGTTAGCAACTGGTCTTATATCAACAAACAATAAACGTAGATGATGTGCCATGAAATAAAAGTTTGTCACAAACAGGTTCTGGTCGCCTAACCATGTAGTCTGATCCTACCCGAAAAAAAAAACAAGATCTAAGTCACCAAGAGAGTCATATGAGCCAACCAAACGACCAGGGAAAATGGTCCAGGTAAGCTTTTCATATGAATCCTACAAGTTATAGACCGATATTGGTGAGCCACGAACAGATCCTTATGGAGCTCAAAAAAGTTCCTGAAGAGAAACCTAATGTGCCGTTCTTCCACAGTCAAGAATATAGATTTGTGAGCCCATGATAACGTCTGCATCTTTGTCTTTCAGGAATTATGATAAGCCAACGTTTGGTCTTGTTAACCCAATAACATCCCTGGCAGACGAGCTAGAAGGCAGCAGCTCTGCCAACCCAGAAACATGAAACAGTTCTCTGCTGAGAATTAATCTATTAACACTCCAAAATACAGCCATTGATAATCACTACTCAGTACCCAGGGATCCTGGTATATAAAAGAATGATCTTTGTTATTAGCCAGACCTCAAACGATATCAACAAATTCCTTAAAGCCAAAAATTAAACCTTTATACACAAACAAGAGACTGTAGTAGGCCAACTGTGTATACTGAAGAGCCATCACCACCTCCAAACTATAAATAATATGAATAATACATACAAAGATAACTGATGGTAGCTTACTTATAGGCTGTGATAAACCAGCAAGAGGCCAAGGTAAACCATGACTAGCGTTACTAACAGGTCCGGCAAGCCAAGCCAAGCAACAGACCTTTTGAAAAGCAAGAAACAGAAAACCAGCAAGTGAAACTCACGGCAGTAATCCTCGTCGTCCCACGTCTCTGGACAGTCGATGGGCCCATTACAGTGCTTGGAGGCATCCAGGCACGGTCCAGAGAGGCACTTGAACATTCCAGCTGGGCATTCCAGCGACTCTGAAGGGATGAAGAGAGATGGTGAGGTTAGGCGGGCGATGAGGATGTCTCGATGAGGGATGAAGAGAGATGGTGAGGTTATGTACGCGATGAGGATGTCTCGATGAGGGATGAAGAGAGATGGTGAGGTTAGGCGGGCGATGAGGATGTCTCGATGAGGGATGAAGAGAGATGGTGAGGTTATGTACGCGATGAGAATGTCTCGATGAGGGATGAAGAGAGATGGTGAGGTTAGGCGGGCGATGAGGATGTCTCAATGAGGGATGAAGAGAGATGATGAGGTTATGTACGCGATGAGGATGTCTCGATGAGGGATGAAGAGAGATGGTGAGGTTATGTACGCGATGAGGATGTCTCGATGAGGGATGAAGAGAGATGGTGAGGTTATGTACGCGATGAGGATGTCTCGATGAGGGATGAAGAGAGATGGTGAGGTTATGTACGCGATGAGGATGTCTCGATGAGGGATGAAGAGAGATGGTGAGGTTATGTACGCGATGAGGATGTCTCGATGAGGGATGAAGAGAGATGGTGAGGTTATGTACGCGATGAGAATGTCTCGATGAGGGATGAAGAGAGATGGTGAGGTTAGGCGGGCGATGAGGATGTCTCGATGAGGGATGAAGAGAGATGGTGAGGTTATGTACGCGATGAGAATGTCTCGATGAGGGATGAAGAGAGATGGTGAGGTTAGGCGGGCGATGAGGATGTCTCGATGAGGGATGAAGAGAGATGGTGAGGTTATGTACGCGATGAGAATGTCTCGATGAGGGATGAAGAGAGATGGTGAGGTTATGCAGACGATGAGGATGTCTCGATAAGGGATGAAGAGAGATGGTGAGGTTATGTACGCGATGAGGATGTCTCGATGAGGGATGAAGAGAGATGGTGAGGTTATGTAGGCGATGAGAATGTCTCGATGAGGGATGAAGAGAGATGGTGAGGTTAGGCGGGCGATGAGGATGTCTCGATGAGGGATGAAGAGAGATGGTGAGGTTAGGCGGGCGATGAGGATGTCTCGATGAGGGATGAAGGTTTGGTGTTCTTATGGTATGAGGGAGACGTCAAGGCTCGGGGGCTTTGGTGAAGTGGTGATGGTGATGTGATGTCACTATGGATATGTGACTCTGGTGATGATGTGATGTCACTAAGAACATGTGACTCTTATGGTAATGTGATGTCACTATGAACATGTGACTCTGATGGTAATGTGATGTCACTATGAATATGTGACTGATGGTGATGATGTGATGTCACTATGAACATGTGACTCTGATGGTGATGATGTGATGTCACTATGAACATGTGACTCTGATGGTGATGATGTGATGTCACTATGAACTACATCATCCCACACGGGGATGCTGTACTCCCCATTTCCCCATTACGTTGGACGAAATTTCCTTTCGTATTTATTCAGTCTGGCTCATGGAAGTCGCCCAGGACCACTCCTCTGTCAATCCTTCCCTCAAGGGATTTTAAACCATCCCTGTTTACTGTCCCTCTTCCTAAACTGGAGGAAAACACATCTGTTTACCCTGCCTACATACTCCTGCTTCCTCTACTCATTCTGAATAGACGCCACGCCATTCCTCCTTACGCTACTCACCCTGAAGAGACATCAGGCCTTCTGCTTCCTCTACTCTTCCTGAAGAGGCATCAGGTCAAAAACGAAACATTTTCCTATTTACATTTCTCTCTCCCCAAGGAAGAGCTGAGCTACTCCTAATCTTTTTTTCTTCTTACTCCAGGAGTCAGCTGGGTGCCTTTATCCACACCATACCTTTCCTTAGCTGAGAAACAGGCTACTCCATCCTACTCCCACTTACATGAAACCACCTCAAAGAGGAGGAGAGCCCCATTGGCTACTCCACTCTTCATGAAGCAGGTACTTACTGCAGTCCAGTAGGTGAGAGCCGTCGACGCAACCACGATGTCGGTCGTCGAACACGATACAGCGCTCCTCCTCCGAGATACACTGCAGGCCGCTGGCGCACAAAAAGCCACCTGGCTCACACTGGGAGATATGTTCACCTGCAACCATGTCAACACACAAGTACGTTACTCCTGGCAGTATATATGTCAAAGGACACAATGGGTATTACGTAAAGTCTCAGGTCCTGTATAACAATAACGTATGACTTAATGGTCTTCCATACATGACATACGAGAGGCTAGAAGGTGTATGAAGTGTTCATGAAAGTAAGGATTCTCACGTTTCCGCAACATAGACACACATTGATGTAGCTACGGTACTTCAACAAATTTCTTTGATGATGATCTAGACTTTGACAAAAAAGCGAGCACTGTAGAATGGTGTTTTTCCCATTGCCAAAGGGGCGTTGTGTACTGGTGTTGTAATCTGTTTCGTAAAGTATCATAAGAACGAAGTCTGAGGGCTATAGATAGAGTTGTGCGCAGGAGGATGGATGTGCTGGAAATGAGATGTTTGAGGACAATATGTGGTGTGAGGTGGTTTGATCGAGTAAGTAATGAAAGGGTAAGAGAGTGTGGTTGAGAGAGCAGAAGAGGGTGTTTTGAAATGGTTTGGTCTGATGGAGAGAATGAGTGATTAAAGATTGACCTAGAGGATATATGTGTCAGAGGTGGAGGGAACGAGGAGAGGTGGGAGACCAAATTGGAGGTGGAAAGATGGAGTGAAAAAGATTTTGAGTGATCAGGGCCTGAACATGCAGGAGAGTGAAAGGCGTGCAAGGCATAGAGTGAATTGGAACGATGTGGTATACCGTGGTCGACGTGCTGTCAATGGATTGAGCCAGGGCATGTGAAGCGTCTGGGATAAACCATGGAAAGTTCTGTTGGGCCTGGATGTGGAAAGGGAGCTGTGGTTTCGGTGCATAATACATGACAGCTAGAGACTGGGTGTGAACGAATGTGGCCTTTGTTGTCTTTTCCTAGCGCTACCTCGCGCACATGCGGGGGGAGGGGGTTGTTATTTCATGTGTGGCGAGGTGGCGATGGAAATGAATAAAGGCAGACAGTATGAATTATGTATGTACATGTGTATGTATATATATGTCTGTGTGTATATATATATGTATACGTTGAGATGTATAGGTATGTGTATGTGCGTGTGTGGACGTCTATGTATATACATGTGTATGTGGGCGGGTTGGGCCATTCTTTCGTCTGTTCTCTTGCGCTACCTCGCTAACGCGGGAGACAGCTACAAAGTATGATAAATAAATAAATAAATAAATATATATATATATATATATATATATATATATATATATATATATATATATATATATATATATATATATATATATATATATATATATATATATTCTCTGTACACGAAGCCAGGAACTTTACACGCCAGGTAAACACTCACCACAGTTTAGTTCGTCAGAGTGGTCTGGGCAGTCGGTGGTCAGGTCACACCAGTAGTCCTCCGGAAGGCACTGCCCCGTGTGGCACTTGACCTGACCCGGTCCACACTGGTGCTCACCTGCAGGGATCAACGGGAGGTCATGAGAGGTCAACTGAGATGACTGTACATATGTGCGTTTATATGTTTCGAGTGTGTGTGTGGCTGTGTGTGAAAGTGTGTCAATGTGTGTGTTGAGTGTGTGCGTTTGAGTGCTCATGTATATATATGTATCTGTATATGAGTGTGTGTGTGTGTGTAACTACCTATCTGTGCTGTACGGGGAGGGGTTATGCATTTGGGAGACCCCCATCTCTTGAGCTGTCTTTCGTACCTGAAAATTTTTGAAATTCTCTTAACTGCTTGCATTCACAGTGAGTGTATATATCTAACTAATTATACATAGAACAGTTTATTGAATTCAGGCGGTCATTCGGCTAAAACTATGCAGCTAATATATTTCAGAATTGGTTGGGTCATAATTGTAAGTAGGCAGTTACTTATAAAAAAAGCACTTAAGATCAAGGCAGGGGCTGTATACTTCGCCTTGGATGGACACATGAATGAGGTACACCTTAATACGTAGTTAGGCATGTTTTACAAAGTAGTCTTATGGTCTATACATTATGCATCTAGTGGCGATTATTTGAACATCACCTGACGGAAAATTACACATTGGTTGAGAGTCAGCATCACTGTGGTTGCCGTACATTAGGTCTATAATGGTAAACATTGATGATGAGCGTTGGTTAAGCTATATAGTAAATATGGCAGGTGACACGCAATAGTTTGGAGAAAACGTAACTATTGACTCGCCTTTTTGTGCACTAGCTCATGATTCGTTTGTGAAAACGTAACTATTGACTCGCCTTTCTGTGCACTAGCTCATGATTCGTTTGTGAAAACGTAACTGTTGAATCGCCTTTCTGTGTGCTAGCTCATGATTCGTTTGTGAAAACGTAACTATTGACTTGCCTATCTGTGCACTAGTTCATGATTCGTTTGTGACTGTTACAACAGTAAGGTTAACACTACTATTGTATCTGTCTGTACGAGGACTGGCTGGTATAAGGTGATTGTGGTGAGGGACGTCGGTCAGCAGAGGTTGGAGTGGGAGGAAGGAAGGTCTTGGTGACAAGGGTGACATTGGTTGAGGACAGAGATGGTGCTGGTAATTGTCAGTGTGAACAGAAATGGTGAGCGTGAGTTGAGTTACAGTGATATAGGGGTTCACATACGCTATCTGCGCACTGGTTCGTGGTTTGTTAATAACAAAGAGTAGGCAAGGGACTATTGTTTGTTAATAACAAAGAGTAGGCAAGGGACTATTGTTTTTTTATATCTGTCTGGACGAACAGTGGTTGGTACAGGGCCAGTGCGGTGACGTAGGTCGGTGAGTGGAGGTTGTGGCGGGAGGAAGTTTCACTGTGTGGATATGGCACGTCCAATCAGGCGTCTACCCAAGTACCCAGCTTGGGTGAAGGTTAGGGTGGTTGAGGTCAACAAGTGACCTGTGGCTGCTCAAGAAAGAGAGCCAGTGGTACACGTCTGACCCTATCGCAGGAGTTGGGCGAGGTTTGTGTACATATGTGTGTGTGTGTGTGTGTGTGTGTGTGTGTGTGTGTGAATGGCTGACTGAGGGCATGAGTTTGTTCGCTTGTGTATCTGTATATTTATATCTGCTTTGACGCACGTTTGAATGAAAGTGTTTGCCCATTTATGTGTTGGCATTTGGAATTACATGTGTATACCCTAAAGGGAGGGAGTTATATACTCGCTGGTCTCTGGACCATTTTTCGACCATCGTATTACCTTTTAAACTTTTAGTGTGCTGTCCATACATTTCCACATCATCTTTCACTTTACTAAAAGCATGTTCTTGTTTAATTTCATGTCAGGTTTTCTGGTAGTCCTATCCCTTCATTTTCTGAAAGAGTGTTCACCATCTCTATCATCAATGTGGCTTAAGAATATAAGGGTTGATTTAAGGTCATCCCTCAAGTCAAATACACTGATCAAGAGGAGAAATTGTCCCACATCAGAACCCTTTGGCATTCCGCTCGTCCCTTCGATCATTAGCCTTGTATGGGTTAACACCTTACAGTAATCTGCTAATGTCTTTTCTAGAGATCTCAGTGTTTTCTAAGAAAAACTTCCCACTATTCCAACCCTTTGATTTTGAGGCTACAGTGTCTTCTACTGTGAAAACACTCTTTCACTTGTTATTCATTTCCTCACACATCCTTACACCGTTCTCAACAATTCTCTTGCAATACCTTCTCCATAATAGCGACTCTCTCTAAGTGACATGTAGTTGTCTTCTGATGAATTTACCGAAAAAGTCTTGTGTTTTCTCCTGACTGTTTACAATACTCGTTTCCAAGTTTCTTCGTCCCTCATTTCTTCATCCTGCTGTACTTATTCTCACATAACCTGCGAGGTCTGGTCAGCTAGAGCGTCATCTATATCATCTTTGCCACTACACATCTCAGGTTCCTCCTTGGTCATTGTAAATTTCATAGAACCTCTCACCACAGAGCCCTGGTTCCTGGCCACTGAGGTTCATTCCCCCAGTCTATGTAACCATATATATTGTTGAGGTTTGTGTAGTTTCCACGATTATATCTCCTCCATATGTCTTGTCTCACTACTGCTCTTTTCAGTAACCTCATTCACCACATAGTGAAACTCGAGCATGACACAGATCACTATTTCCAGGGATGATGTTTCATGTATGATATTCTCAATATTCATGGTGGTATGTCAGTCCCTCTTATGCTAGTGAGTTCCTTGATATCAATCTCCTGTGTCTCCTGTATGCTATTTTTTGGGACAATAGTCAGTTAATTATTATTATAATCCATTACCAGTTTTTTGGGGTTCTGGGAAATGGCCACCCGTTACCCACTGGCACACACGTCCCCTCTGATACCCTTAGTGCCACGTTGATCCTTTTCCATTTTGCGGTTATACCAGTTTCATTTGCAGTGTCAAGAGTGATGGTAAAAAAAAACATACAAAATCTGTGCACTTGTGACCGCGTATATTTTTTTCAAGGGTGTTGTGAAGATCTTTATAAACGGTAATATTGAAAACAAAGTTCAATATAATCTTACAACGATCACTTGTACCTGCCTCTTCTTCAGCACACATAGCCTCGTTCTTAGCAAGAATCAAGTTTAACATATCAACAACGTGATTAGGTTTTTCAACAAAATGTATTAAGGGATTGTCCAGTATATTAGCGAATGTAAAGTTCCTATACAGAGATATGGGAAAGGTTTCTTTCCCACCTTAAAAATGTCTTTATGTTCAAAAAAATCATCCTTTATAACTGAATAAATCTTTGGACAAAGTTCTGTTAACTGCTAACGAAATATTTTCTCTTGGCTTCCTTAGATGTCTGTGTAACTGGAATGTACATTAGACCTTCCCTTTTACCTTTCTAAGATTCTCATTATTTTCTACATTTTCTGTCAGTAAAAGAAAAGGGAGAGTCGATACAATTGATAACTACTACATCTTTCAATACATGATTAAGATAAACGTCAACTAACATTGGTACATCACCGCTACCTGTGACTTCTCTGCCTCTTTAAGATGTTCCATATGGTGACCTGAGGGGAGGGAGGTTGGCACTGTCGAGTGAGAAACCTATGATTTCAACATCGAATCATGCTTCAGTGACGCTAGCTGTCACACCGTTGCTCGACTGACACACTGGTCTCCAACTCTGAACACTGACTTTGGATATTGTGTACATGTCTATACGACATTCTTTTCAGTGACTGAATTGTCTCGAGAGACACATATTGAGGAGGAAGGGAAAGCTATCCTGAAGTGGCAAAATGGGTTACGTCACTGTAGAGTTGAAGTCTTTGTGGCTAATACCTTTCTGTTAATGTGTGTCGACATCAGAGCACGAAAGAGGTAAGTAGACGGATTGCACAGATAGACACTATCAGCGCCCTCTTATGTACGAGGCTACCACTTGTGGTTGGGGCTGATGTGGTTCTGGAAGTGAATTTTGATCATATATTCAAACAGCCTAAAGGGGGGAGACCAGAGAGTACCCCTGAAGGAACGTAGCGCACAGACCGAGGCTCAAGTACGTTGTGGTCAGAACGGAAAGCCAACAGTAGTAGTGCCCCTGTATAATGGAGAGTTCAGGTGACTGAGGAACGTTAGTAAACTCTACTGTCTAAGTAAACCTGTTTCTCCTATATCTCTAACACTGGAACTACCGGTATGTGATTATCATAACAATATCAACTGCGACAGAGTTTTTTTAAAATCTTGCCCTGTCATACACAAGGATGGAACTTTCTTAAAACGGCTTTTGAAGTTTTGGTCGAAATGTTGATCGGAAAAATAGAGCACCCGCCCGATTCATGTATGTATTGATACCACCTGATGCTAGTGACCCTCAAATATTGACATGGAAGGGGTGGTGAGGCTACGTGCCTTCTACGAGGACCTCCAGATCATGGTAACCTGGTGGAGGGGAGGCACTCATCCACGAAATCCTTCCTCTCTATCCATGATATGGAAGTTGTAAACAAGCCAGCGAGGGAGGGTGTTTGCCACTGTATTAGCTGATGTGTGGGGTGTGGGGTGTGATGGGTGGGGTGTGGGGTGTGATGGGTGGGGTGTGGGGTGTGGGGTGTGATGGGTGGGGTGTGATGTGTAGGGTGTGAGGTGTGATGTGTGGGGTGTGGAGTGTGGGGTGTGGGGTGTGATGTGTGGGGTGTGGGGTGTGGAGTGTGGAGTGTGTGGGGTGTGGGGTGTGATGTGTGGGGTGTGGGGTGTGGAGTGTGGGGTGTGGAGTGTGGGGTGTGATGTGTGGGGTGTGGAGTGTGGGGTGTGGGGTGTGGGGTGTGATGTGTGGGGTGTGGGGTGTGGGGTGTGATGTGTGGGGTGTGGGGTGTGGGGTGTGGAGTGTGGGGTGTGGGGTGTGAATGGTACGTCTGCACAGTTACGCCATCTTACTAAATTGCATCATTATAATGTTGTATATCATGTTATGATAAAGGATGAGGTGTCATTATTGTGATGATGAAAATACTACTAATGATAACAAAATTATAAGAATGATAATAACAACAACAACAACAACAATTATCATAATAATAATTAAAATAATAATAATAATAATAATAATAATAATAATAATAATAATAATAATAATAATGATAAAATGATAATGATAATAATAATGATAATAATGATAACAATAATATTATGATAATAATAATAACAATATTATGATAATAATAATAATGATAATAATAATAATAATAATAATGATAATAATAACAATGATGATAGTAACGATAATAATGATAATCAAAATAATAATGATAATAATGATATTAATAATAATAATGATGATAATAATTATAATGATAAAATGATAATGATAATAATAATGATAATAATGATAACAATAATATTATGATAATAATAATAATAACAATATTATGATAATAATAATAATGATAATAATAATAATAATAATAATGATAATAATAATAATAATAATAATGATAATAATAACAATGATGATAGTAACGATAATAATGATAATCAAAATAATAATGATAATAATGATATTAATAATAATAATGATGATAATAATAATAATTATAATAATAATAATAATAATAATAATAATAATAATAATAATGATAGTGATACCACCCTAAGAATAATTACCATATCTTTATCACATAAAGACTCCTTTTCCTCCACCATTATGTTCATGCTACGGTACTTTTCATAGTTGCTTTAGTTTGACAGACTAATCAATTATCTTTTAATTCAATAGTCAGCCAGGAGGGAGCGCTCGAGTCGAGTTATCAGAGAACTACATGTATTACCTGAAGATGGTCTGAACATAAGCCATAGGCGAAATCATAAACAAACCAAGGGAATCTAAGATCGAAAGATGAACTTAGAATCCATCATCGTGGACTGCTTATACAACCAGATGTGTGAAAGTAACAACGAATACTTAAACGGAAACCATTCCAAACCTCTTTTAGCAACGTTGATTCCTTTTCCGTTTTGATTCTTATTCTTCATTTTGATGAGGACTTAGCCATAGGTTATAGCGGTGTCTCACTACAGCGAAGACATCAGTGGACTGTAATCCTTCAACATCGACTGTCACAGGATACGAACCAATTCATGAGTCTTTTTTGGATAGGTTCTTCATATAGTGTTTCCAGCAGGAGAGTGTTGCGAGTTCATTGAAATATTATGATGTAATCATCAGCTTTATACATCAGGGGTGAGTGTGTGTAGTCTCGGTAATGTGTAGATATAAATAAGGTGCAATGAAAGTATGACATAGTCTATAAACGACGTAAGAAAGCCACGTTCATCCAGGGTTTAAAGTAAGGCAATGAGGAACGCCTATAGCAAGACAACCCATTCGACCGTGTTCTGTAGACTAGAGTGTGCAGCTCAACTCAGGAGTAGAAAGTTGACTGTCTGAGATGGATTGTGGGTAAAGACTGACTGGCCTGGGGATACCATGAACACGAAGTGTTATGGCGAGATGCATTAGTGGGATAAGGTAGATCCACCTCCAGACCTTCAGAGAAACGGGTCAGAGACCTAGGCAAAGGACCAGGGTGTTCCAAAAACCCCCCTTCATCGTTCCTTGTGTTATCACGAGCACGTTGGTGTTCACGAGCTGTGTAGCTGCAACACTAAATGTGATAAAGTTCTGAGACTTACTAACAATTGTATGTATTTTCTTTACTATCTTACTATCCGCTTGACACAGAGGAGAACAGGGGATCATAGTCATTGGGTGACATTGTCCAACGAATTCTAATCCTGAAAACTTGGCTTATTTCTTTCCTCTCGTTAGTATTGTCCTTCTGCTCTTTTTTCTGTATAGTATCCGACATCTCACGGGCGATAAAACATGGCCCAAATCAAAGGCCATTTTGGGTAAGGCAAAATAAAGTGTGAGATAGAAAGAAAGTAGAAATGAATCAATCCTCCGCAGGTACATGTGGACACGATTCATAAAGGGAGAACGATTATAAGAGAGGATGGAGAGGAGGAAGAAGAGAAGCCCACACCTTAGGAGTTCGAGGTGAACCAAAAAAGAAGATATGTCAGTCAATACGAGAGTGGCCGAACTCCACACAGAGACTGTGGGAATCGGCAACCAGATGGACACGTCTCAAATCAAAGCCACGGGAATGGACATACACAGACAGACAGCTCACGAGGCTAGCGGATATGGTAATGCCTGTTGAGAGAGCGAGAGAGAGAGAGAGAGAGAGAGAGAGAGAGAGAGAGAGAGAGAGAGAGAGAGAGAGAGAGAGAGAGAGAGAGAGCATCGCGGCGCACAGAAAGAGATGGTGGAAGAGAGAGAGATGATGTCAGGGGAATTAATAAGACAGTCAAACTTCTGATTCCACTCACGCTAATAGAGACAAGAAAGAAAAGACACCCCCAGACATGTGAGCAGTACCGGAGCGAGTAAAAAAAAAAGAAAAACGCGTAAATATGAAGTATTTGCTCACTAGGAATATAATTACGGGACTCACACAATACCTCAGCGTCTGAGGAATATTTCAGAAAGTTAATTATGTGGGGGATTACAGAGCAGACTGGAGGATTGGGTTATGCCCAACACGTTTTTTCTTCATTACAGGAGTGAATACTTATTAGACAGGTGTACACATATATATATATATATATATATATATATATATATATATATATATATATATATATATCAACCAATCTATCACGTATGACACGCATGAGGCCTTCAACCACCCCATCACAAAAATCAACACAAAAGTAACATACTCATTTATTGTCCTCAGAACGCCATCTGGTACCAGAATTGGAGAAGCAAAAGAAAAAAAGAGAGAATCCTCTAGAACTTTCTTGAAGCAATTCATCCGTTTTACCCTCATAGTACGTCTCACCTGCCTGGTTATCAACCGTCTCAATATCAAACATAGCAAAGATGCAAACCAAAGAGACAAACCACTTCAAAATAATTACTGGCAGCTGAGTAACCAAAGGTGCTCTGCAGCTACATATTGAAACAATACAATCCCAATAGAGTCCCATCTCAATATGCTCTAACACTCACCTCCTTGCAAGAGAACTTAATTCTTTTCATCCAAACTACGTCCTCCATGACCCACCACCAAGGTGGAAACAGAGAGTTTACTCCTGCACCACACTTCAGTAACCTGTTCTCATCGACCCCCGGGGGGGGGGGGGGACCCTCAATGTAAACAAACCCAGATAAGATACACACATCAAAAACTGACCCGACAAGCACTAAAGAACCAATCAACCCGCAGCTCAGTTTTAAACACCATCCCACCAGACCTCCATGTACACGCACCGAAAACCACACACCCCCATACATAGACTAGTCACACTTTCACATCTATGCTTTAAACACCACGCATCCCTCCAACTTTTACAAACACCGATTCAACATATATCAACACCATTTATGCTCACCACTCGGCTACAGAAGGAAAGAGACACTGGATACTTGTTGCTAATTGCTCTCCAGTCTTTCCCTTCTCAAACACACACACACACAAAACATCGCATCCAAACACGGCTTGTGGTCCTGCCCAAGACGTGGCTGATTTCCTGAACACTACGCAAGACCAATAAACAATTTGTTGAGATTCTTCGGTAGGAAGAAGTATAAAAGCATATATTCACAATCCAACTAGTTTCTGAGCGTCTCACTTGTAACTTTATCACATGACACAGCTACATCTATCTGGGTCGAAAGCAGGCATGGGGGGAAATGGCTGAGGTGAAACGACAAAAGGTTACGGTACTGGCTTAATAGGGAAGGGTAGTTGACACGTACGTGTCTTGAACAACACAAGTGCCACGTCGACCTGCACGAGCGATGAGTTTGGTCACAGCGCTAGCTGGCTTCTACCATCTGGACAATATTTCTTCCGACGACTCTGTTTCAAGTCCTATTTTTATTAATTCATGATACAATGATACATCATTAGTCTTCAGCAGAGGGAGTGATCAAATTGTTTGAGTTGTTCAAGAATATCATGAGAATGAAGAATGGGGAATGATAAGTGTATGTTAGAACATACATATGTGATGAACATTTTACAGTCACGGTCTGTGTGTGTGTGTGTGTGTGTGTGTGTGTGTGTGTGATGTGGCGCGTTTTCTGTGGACGTCTAGGGGTTCCGTCCAAGACCTGGTGTGTCCACCATTGAACGGCTGGAGGGATGTGTGGGTGGAGACCTACTGTGTGACCACAAAGGCCACATTCGTTCAAACTAAGTCTCTAGCTGTCATGTATAATGCACCGAAACCACAGCTCCCTTTTTTTCTGGGCGCAATGCACAGAAAACCAGTATAAACAGTAAACAAGATCCTTGCATTCATAGGCAGGACTTTGTGATTTAACCCTAGAAAAAATCATCCATATTTTTTCATTTCACTGGGGCGTCCGTAATGTGAACATTGTGCCTGGCTTTGGTCGCCTAGCTTGGACAATAGACAGACAGACAAACAAGAATGAGAGACTACAGCGTCGAGCTACCAATATGATTCCAGGACTAATAATAATGATAATAATAATGATAATAATAATAGTAATAATACTAATACTAATAATAATAATGATGATAATAATAATAATAGTAATAATTATAATGATAATGATAATAATAATGATAATAGTGATTATATTATAATAATAATAGTGATTATATTATAATACTAGGACGCCATTTGGTAAACATGATTACCAAATGGCGTCTTAGCTTCGTCTCTTCGATGTATATCAACTGACTGTTATATTTCTCTCTTGTGTCTCCCCTGATGATGTGATTATTACACGAAAGTGCACTTGGGAACTTTTCGTGTTTCATTTTCTCCGTGGACTCATAGGAATATCTTGATCACGCGCAAAATTGTGATCCTTTCCAATACATATATATAATATATATATATATATATATATAATATATATATATATTAGTGTGTGTGTGTGCGTGTGTGTGTGTGTGTGTGTGTGTGTGTGTGTGTGTGTGTGTGTGTGTGTGTGTGTGTGTGTGTGTGTGTGTGCGTTGAAATTCTCGACAATCTAAACAGTATAACATGATTCAAAATAGAACTTCTCTGTATTGAAGACATCAGTAACAAACCATGATATTAAGTCACTGCCAATGAACACCCAGCAGTGAACGTAGTCATCAATACTCACTGCAGTTCATCTCATCTGACTTGTCGTGACAGTGAAAGGCTAGGTCACATCGGCTGGTCACTGGCACGCACTGTCCGCTGGCACACTGCCACTCGTCCTCTTGGCACTCCAGCACCGCTGGAAGGGCAAGAGAGAACCACTGTTATTGGCATCCAGCAGGGCGAAGAAGATGGAACATTTTTCCACATATAAGTGGTGTCTGGGTGTGGATAGATGGTTCTGGTGTCAGTCCTATATACATGATAGACGGAGGGGGAATGTGAGTTACCTCGCCAACACGAGAAATTGATATCTATAAACATATATATATATATATATATATATATATATATGTGTGTGTGTGTGTGGCGGGGTGTCGATGGGAATGAATAAGGGCAGACAGTATGAATTATGTACGTGCATATATATGTATATGTCTGTGTGTTTATATATATGTATACGTTGAGATGTATAGGTATGTATATTTGCATGTGTGGACGTGTATGTATATACTTGTGTATGTGGGTGGGTTGGGCCATTTCTTTCGTCTGTTTCCTTGCGCTACCTCGCTAACGCGGGAGACAGCGACAAACCAAAATAAATAATAGATAAAATATATATATATATATATATATATATATATATATATATATATATATATATATATATATATATATATATATATAAGCGTAAACTGGAAACAGGTTTTCTCTAATGAACATAAAATTGAATACGACAGCATATTTATCAATCTTCTTTCTTATGTTTTCTAATTTTCTCAGTATATCATTCTACCATGAGCTGGGTGCTCCAACTCCAGTTGGCCATAGTTATTCAAAACTTGGATATGTTATGTAAAACGCAAACAGAGTATAAAAATACTAAGAAAAAACACAGCACATAGCATATAAAAATAAGGGAAAACACTGAAGAAATTAGCATTATAAATTGTAGTATTTGTTGCACTTTAGACACAAGTTATGGAAATAGAAATATTGACAGACTTGCAGTTGAGGAAAAACACGCAAAGAACTGTATTAAACGAGGCAGGAATATAGAAGATATTAAAACTACGTACAGTACCTAAGCAGGGTCTCGTCTCATTCTGTCTGAATGTATAGAGACGGGAAAAATTTGTATTGAACCCCGACTTGTAGGAACAGTTACAGACGGAGGGGTACCAAAAGTAGGCATCGCCCTTGGATAGGACTACTCACACCACGTCTACGTGAAAGCGGCGAAAGAACTACGTGAGAATGAGAGAACCATTCTCAGACGTGTCAAACACCTTCGTCCTCCTTGACGGAAATGATGACCTAAGAGAAATGTGAGGAGACCATACTGCAAGATCCAACCCAAATTTCCAACTGATATCAAGAAACAAACCCCCAGGCACTAACGCCCGTTGCCACTAACAGAGACATCCAACAGTACTCACAACAGTCGTCACTAACAGAGACAACAACTAGGGTTTACGACAATCGTCACGGACAGAAACGACCATCAGTACTCAAGACAGTGGTCTGTAACAGCCATTACTGACAACAATTGTCACCATCTGAGAAGACCACCACCACCATCAGAACTCACGATGGTCCTCACCATCTGAGAAGAAGACCACCAGTACTCACAAAGGTCTTCACTAACAGAAACGACCACCCTAAGCTCAATGTATACCAAGTCAACCACCCACTCTGACTCCAAAAGAAAACGGGCCAGGCCACCTTGTGACGTCATGCGGCCCTAAACCCTCAGTTGCAGGGGAAACTGTTAAGAAAAGTATGGATACTATGAGGGAAGGTATGGATACTGTGAGGGAAGGTATGGATACTGTGAGGGAAGGTATGGATACTGTGAGGGAAGGTATGGATACTGTGAGGGAAAAGTATAGATACTGTGAGGAGAGGTATAGAAGTGTGAGCAAAGTGTAAGAAGAATCAACATTTTCGTTATCCCGTACCAGCACGTTTTCTTTGTTTAGGGCCAATGACGTAGCATACAGGCTCCACCTACAAGCGTATGGGTTGACTTAGTCGACCACTAGTAACCGGCGCCGACAGTCGACACTAACACAGACTCACTACTAATACTTACGACAGTCGTGCTCGTCTTCGCCATGGAGACAGTCGACCTTCTTATCACAGAGGAATGTGGCGGGGATACAGCGTCCGTCGCTGCACGGGAACAGCTTCTCTCCATCTGGTGACGTGCACTTACCATTCTCCTTCGATGATAGATCTATGGAGTAAACAAAGACACGACGTCATTTGTCATAGCTTTAGATAGATCTGTGAACGACTTTTGTAAACGAAGAAAAACAGGAAATGGTTGGGTCTTCTGGCAGTGTAAGTTGTACATTAACTACATAGATCTGTAAACGACTTTTGTAAACGAAGAAAAACAGGAATAGGGTTGGGTCTTCAGGAAGTGTAAGTTGTACATGATATGAACGACATAGACCTGTAAACGACTGTAAGTGAAGAAAAACAGGAAATGGTTGGGTCTTCAGGCAGTGTAAGTTGTACATGAAATTAAGTACATAGATCTGTAAACGACTGTAAGTGAAGAAAAACAGGAAATGGTTGGGTCTTCAGGCAGTGTAAGTTGTACATGAAATTAAGTACATAGATCTGTAAACGACTGTAGACGAAGAAAAACAGGAAATGGTTGGGTCTTCAAGCAGTGTAAGTTGTACATGATATGAACTCCAATGATAATCATTTTAATATAATGCAACATGAGTGTCAACTATTGAAAGAGAAAACGGGACTAAGTCTTCAGAGTTGAGAAGTTATTTAGAAAGCAAATCCCTCAAAAACTCTGTGGACTCTAAAGATCTTAAACTCAGAGTTCATTAATATATCCTCTCAAGCAAATCCCTCAAAATGACGAAAGCTCTCACGTCTCTAAAGATTCAGAAGGAGAGTTCTTGATCAAAACGAGGAAATATTGACTGTCTGCAACTGAAAGGCTGAGATGGTAATCTGTCCACCTTAATTCAAGCTATTTGGTAACGATGATGCCCAAGTATACCTTCCTTGAAAAAGAAAATAAATCTGGAAGTTATAAAAAAAAAAGGATAATAAAGTAAAGATTCTAAAGTTGAATTAATATATAAAAACAGTTTCCATACATGCAATCCATGGTATACTCATTAGCCTATGATTTAGTCACTGAGACCATTATGTATTCATAAAACCAAAATATATTCATTAAACCATCCGTTCAGTGAAACCACAATATGTGCTCAGTGAAACCACAATATCTGCTCAGTGAAACCACAATATGTGCTCAGTGAAACCACAATATGTGCTCAGTGAAACCACAATATGTGCTCAGTGAAACCACAATATGTGCTCAGTGAAACCACAATATCTGCTCAGTGAAACCACAATATGTGCTCAGTGAAACCACAATATCTGCTCAGTGAAACCACAATATGTGCTCAGTGAAACCACAATATGTGCTCAGTGAAACCACAATATGTTCGTCGCCCCATGATACATCTCTGAACCCATGATATGTTCATGGGCCCTGAATATATTCATGGAACCCCTATTGTATCCATGGGAATGTGATGGATTTATAAGTGTTTGGTATACTCAAGTGACTATAAGCTTCTCCACATGACCCTATGATATATCCATGAACTCTTGACGTATCCCTACGCTCATGATATGCTCAAGAGACCCTGACATATCTACTATACCATTAAAATGTATGTTCAAAAGATCGCACTGCGATATGATGTCGTATGATGTTTACTCTTAATAAATGCATTTCACATCTATGTCTTCGGTTTGTCAACTTCTGCCCTGCTCGTGATTCTATTACATATCTTTCTCTCCTACGTCTCATTGCAGAGGCTTTCCATGAATGCAGACGCTGCAACCACGACGATGGCAGACTGTCTGCATGGTCAGGGACGGAGGGAGGAACCAGTGGAATGGCTAGCAAGCTAGGTTGGAGGGAACGCGGTGCGACGCACACACAAGAGACGTGAGGAGTAACCTGTGTCACTGTATGTTGCTCAATGTTTCATAGTGAAAGGCACCCCGCGCAAGCCAGAGTGTGACTCACCAGTTCCAATCTAAACACACACCTGTCATGATGGATTATTTACTTCTGGTGAGTTAAACGGGTTCAGAAGAACATGAGCGTAGCTTGGACAGACAAGTGCCACCAAGAGCGACGTAGGACCACCGCCAGAACAGTGGGAAGCCATTTCGTGACATTTGTAAAGCGATTGTCAAAAGTTTGAATCCGTCAAACAAAATGCATTCTTTAATGGACAACACACATAGTGTACCGTAGTTCCAACGTTTGAAAGTCAATAAATTGGAAACAATAAAGGAACAATTGAGAGAAAATAATGCATAGAGGAGGAAACTCCTGCAAGAATGTACGAATATCTAAGATAATAATGCGTAGAAAGAAGTGGGAAAATTATCGGTTATGGTGTTCAACCTTTTCACAAAATAGGTGACCGAAATATATGTAGGGATGTTTACCCAAGCTTAACACTGGGCGAGGGACAGAGAGATTTATCCAACATACGAAACAGAATAAGAAGTTGTGGGATACTGATGCTGTCCAATGGTTCACGTAAGGAATACCAGCGTCTTGCAAGCATCTAGATAATGATTAAACGCGTTACACTTCGTATATGTCAAGAGAAACTCCCCTCAAGGGTTTAATTGAAGCCTAGAACATAGTCATAACAGAAGCAGACAAAAGTAACGGAGCGACTGTGATGAACAGAATAGACCATCTTAGAAAACATGGGACTTGGTAGATTTGTTAAAGTGAAATTGGAAGCAAAGAACGTGATAAAAAGACGCAGAAAGAAAAATTGAAAGAAGCGCAGCAGAAAACAAGAAGATAATAACCGTTCCAAATACAAGGCAGGGATCACACACAGACATAAGCTTACACACGGCAGTAATAAACATTGCTACTTCGTCAGGAATTGTGATATGAGTTGGAGCTAAAACAATAAGAGATAGAAATGTTCAGCCAAGTTAGCGTAGTTTATGGTCTCTCTTGTAACGGATGTCTGGCCATAAAACTTCTGGAAGACAGGGCGAGGTGAAAACAAAAGGATATGTCAAATTAAAGCTGATGTACACCATCAGAGGACACAGAAGGCTCATCTTCTCAACAGAGATGGATAGTCACTGACATAATGCGTAAAAGATTGAACAAGCAAATGAGGAAAGCCTTTGAAGCGGACAACATATGCATATGGAGAGGTGACAAATCACAGGACGGTTTCATGCGATGGGTTACAGCAGCTGGAAAACCTGCAATGGTGGAATGTTGGTGGGGGCTGACGTCAGCGGAGACTTGGGGGGGAAACGAGAGGCAGAGGGAGGAGGGAATGTTCTATGACCCCCAGCGAGGTAAGGATTGGACCTGTGTGTGTGTATAAGTCATTCTGTCTCTGTATCTTGTTCAGTCTCTTTGAAGAAGACTTATGTGGGGGGAAATAAAGCTCAAAGGACCTCTCTTATGTTTACTTAATATTTTGATTCAGACAGGTAGTCAGACACACACACACACACACACACACACATACACACACACACACACACACACACACACACACACACACACACACACAAGTATTATTGGACTCCGCCCACACGAGATTACACGTCGAGTGAAAAGTCACCTTTGGCGAGGTTGCATCATTGAGATTATAGTCTCGTCAAAGAACTTCACTCCAAAGCAGTCTGTATTTCCAGTTACATGAAGAAGCGCAACCTTGGACTGTAGGAACCTTCTGAAAGGTCTTGGGGTTAATGATAAATGAAATGTATATCAACTGACTGTTATATTTCTCTCTTGTGTCTCCACTGATGATGTGATTATTACACGAATGTGCACTTGGGAATTTATCGTGTTTCATTTTCCCCGTGGACTCATGGGAATATATATATTTTATCTATCATACATTGTCGCTGTCTCCCCCGTTAGCGAGGTAGCGCAAGGAAACAGACGAAAGAATGACCCAACCCACCCACATACACATGTATACACATACACGTCCTCACACGCACATATACATACCTATACATCTCAACGTATACATATATATATTTATATATATATATATATATATATATATATATATATATATATATATATATATATATATATATACATATACATAATTCATAGTCTGCCCGTATTCATTCCCGTCGCCACCCAGCCACACATGAAATAACATCCCCCTCCCCCCATCATGAGCGCGAGGTAGCGCTAGGAGAAGACAACAAAGGACACATTCGTTCACACTCAGTCTCTAGCAGTAATGTATAATGCACCGAAACCACAGCTCCCTTTCCACATCCAGGCCCCACAAAACTTTCCATGGTTAACCCCAGACGCTTCACATGCGCTGGTTCAATCCACTGACAGCACGTCGACCCCGGTATACCACATTGTTCCAATTCACTCTATTCCTTACACGCCTTTCACCCTCCTGCATGTTCAGGCCCCGATCACTCAAAATCTTTTTCACTCCATCTCCCACTTCTCGTTCCCTCCACCTCTGACACATATATCCCCTTGGTCAATCTTTCCTCACTCATTCTCTCCATGTGACTAAACCATTTCAAACACCCTCTTCTGCTCTCTCAACCACACTCTTTTTATTACCACACATCTCTCTTACCCTTTCATTACTTACTCGATCAAACCACCTCACACCACATATTGTCCTCAAACATCTCATTTCCAGCACATCCACCCTCCTCCGCACAACTCTATCTACAGCCCACACCTCGCAACCATATAACATTGTTGGAACCACTATTCCTCCAAACATACCCATTTTTGCTTTCCAAAGTAACGTTCTCGACTTCCACACATTTTCAATGCTCCCAGAACTTTCGCCCCCTCCCCCACCCTATGATTCACTTCCGCTTCCATAGTTCCATCCGCTGCCAAATCCACTACCAGATATCTAAAACACTTTACTTCCTCCAGTTTTTCTCCATTCAAACTTACCTCCCAATTGACTTGTTCCTCAACCCTACTGTACCTAATAACCTTGCTCTTATTCACATTTACTCTCAGCTTTCTTCTTTCACACACTTTACCAAACTCAATCACCAGCTTCTGCAGTTTTTCACCCGAATCAGCCACCAGCGCTGTATCATCAGCGAACAACAATTGACTCACTTCCCAAGCTCTCTCATCCACAACAGACTGCATACTTGCCCCTCTGTCCAAAACTCTTGCATTCACCTCCCTAACAACCTCATCCATAAACAAATTAAATAACCATAGAGACATCATACACCCCTGCCGCAAACCAACATTCACTGAGAACCAATCACTTTCCTCTCTTCCTACACGTACATATGCCTTACATCCTCGATAAAAACTTTTCAGTTTCTAACAATTTACCTCCCACGCCATATACTCTTAAAACCTTCCACAAAGCATCTCTATCAACCCTCTCATATGCCTTTTCCAGATTCATGAATGCTACACACAAATCCATATGTTTTTCTAAACATTTCTCACATAAATTATTCAAAGCAAACACCTAATCCACACATCCTCCACCACTTCTAAAACCAAACTGCCCTTCCCCAATCTGATGTTCTGTATATGCCTTCACCCTCTCAGTCAATACCTTCTCATATAATTTCCCAGGACTAATCAACAAGTTTATACCTTTATCCATTTGCGTTTGTACAATGGCACTATGAATGCATTCCGCCAATCATAAGGCACTTCACCATAGTCCATACATACGATGAATATCCTTACTAAACAATCAACAACACAGTCACCCAATTTCTTAATAGATTCCACTGCAATACCATCCAAACCCGCCGCCTTGCCAGATTTCATCCTCCGCAAAGTTTTCACTACTCTTTTCTCCAAAGCATTCTCCCTGACTCTCACTTCAAACACCTCCCCGACCAAAGCACCTTAGATCTGCCACTCCATCATCAAAAACATTCAACAAACCTTCAAAATACTCATGCCATCTCCCTCTCACTCCATCGCTATCTGCTATCACTTATTGATATGAAGCATTACATAAACATATCTATATTTCTTGGTATATCTACATTAAACATACTCTTTTCTTGTCATACCAGCGTTTCAGTCAATATTCATGAAAATGATGATGTTTGTTCAGATCAACACATGATATTTTGCATTCCTTTCTTAATTTCAACTCATAAGAACCTTTTCTTTGTTGTTAACAAGGGAAATAAAGTAAAATTACTCCACTATGGTGTTCATTATTTCTTTGATGTTTGTAAGAGAAACAAAAAAAGGTATTACTCATCTCTGGTGTTCAGTATGCATGACTGGAAAGCAAAGAAAATCAACGAATAGATTAGAAAGATGACTGATGGTACAGATATATTCTGGACAGGAGATAAATTTGCAATACTTACGACAACCTCTCTCGTCGGAGACCTGGTACCCGTAGTAACAATGGTTCGTTCCGTCGCAGATATTTTCGCCTGCTACACACCGGTCCTTGTCTCGCCTCTCCTCCAACACTACACATGTTATGGCTTCCCCAACCTCACACGCGGCAACACCTGCAGGATACCAGGATCAAAAAATGCACCCAAAAATGCACCAATCAGCGGTATTACAACAGTTAACAAGCAGGTCACTATGATCAATCACCAACCAGTCGACCACCATCAGTCCTTGCCCAGTTCACCAGGACACTTCAATCACCATCTCATTCTCTCTCTCTCTCTCTCTGAAACAGCGGTCATCCAGTCTACCATGATATGCCACCACCCACTTCACTAGGACCAGTCACCAGTCCGTTCAACAGGAACACTCATCCACCAACTGAACAGAATAAGTCACCACGTATCTCAAACGCCAGTTAAGTTAACCTTCACATACCACCATGAAGAGATGGCTGCTGTAGCATAGACAACGGAACATCAAGAATACATGTACTATCAGATCCACAAGGGAATAGAGTTAGGTGATTATCAGATCCTTTGATGAATCCATATATCTAACCACAATATTCTCTTACTAACTTATTATATCTAGAACTAACACTAACGGTTCACATAAACCTAAATCTAATATCTACAAGTCTCGTTCGGTTGATACGACTCGTCATTGGAAAGAAATGATGGAGATACAAAATCATTCTTACGGTATGTGTTCATTGGACCTGAACCCTCACACTCTATACTTCAGGTGTTCCATGCTGTTATTGTCGTCTATAGCACATCTGTCTCTTGAGTTTCGCCTTCTACACGGCTCCTTTAACTAAAGCTATTATGCACATACAAAGCAGACCAAAAGCTAAAATGACTGTTCAAGTACTGTATCTCCTTATGGTTCACTATGTTGATATCGTACCAATGATGATAGATGACCTGGTCAACAGAGCAGAGTGAGCTACACCTTAATGTCGGGTTCCAACAAGGAAGGTGCACCCACCGGAGGTCCTGGTATAATAACGGCTGCAGTCTTGCTCATCAGCACAGTCGACACAGTCACACTGGGCGTCGCACACGTTGCCCAGGGAGATGCACTGGCTATTGGGGCACCGGAACTGCTGCTCTCCACACTCGCCACCTGCCGGGGCAAGGAGGAAAAGAAGGGAGGGGAGGGAGGAGTTATTTTCTTGGGAGAGAGAGAGAGAGAGAGAGAGAGAGAGAGAGAGAGAGAAATGTGGAACACGAAAGAGAAAAAAATCTACAAAACGATTCATTATAGCGAACATTGTGGAGGAAAGTCAGCAGTGGACAGAATCTAAGACACATCCCTCCTGGAACTCCGCTGGCTACATCCCTGGTACACACACACACACACACACACACACACACACACACACACACCACACACACACACACACACACAAATCCTCCTCTCACAGATAACAAAAAAACCACTAAAACTTCATGACTCACTCGGTAAAGCAGGCGGACTTGTCAAACACACACACACAAGAGACTGAGCACAAAGATATATTACATATTCATCAAACAGACACACAGACTTCTCGAAGGAACAGGGAAGAACATCTCAAAATGATAAAGAACTGTTAATGAGCGCCACTCAAACGCTTGAAACAGTTGTATTTGTTATTCAGAGAGAGAAAAAAATAACAAACAGACACAATAGATATGTATTTGTCATTCATAGACCATATTTTCTCATTCAGAAAGGAAATTGAAAAAAGACAAACGCAATATTGTCTGACAGAGACATGTCAAGCAGAAGCAGCCTTGTCAAAGGAGATGAACTAGAATCAAGTAATTTTGTTATTATCATTAGAGGCAATAGAATCCCAACCTACAATCTCTATAAAGAATCAAGCTCTATTTTCACATCCAGTGTTCTTTTTTTTTCATTATTCTTACGAACTATGACCGACACTTTCTGCGCCTGTTGAATGACAAAGTTGATGGTGTATGGGCGTTGCCTGCAAGGAAAGAGTGCGAATGATTAGGAACCGTACAAGAGGAAACAGCAGGAGTTCTAAAGACACATGCAAGGAACCAGCAGAGAGAGGGCAAGTGAAAGCTAGGGATGGAAGAGTATTGGCAAACTTCACGTTACTAAAAGAATGAGAGATGTTTTGAAAGGAAGGGAACAGTGTAAGGAGAGAGAAGAGAACAAACGGAGGCATCGATGAAAAGAACAGATGGGAGAGCGATACCAAGTAAGGACAAGATGAAGATGAGATGGAGTCATTGTTATGAAGGACTGTTACATGTGTTATATGATATATAACAGCAGACGTGGTGTTTTGGACGTGGAGGTACGGCTTGCAAAGCGAGAGTCGTGGCAACTGGTTTGATGAAGAGAGGTGGTGAAAGGCTAGTGTACTGGAAAGTGTGGCAATGGCTGCTGGGGACAAAGTTGAATTTCTCAAGACAGCGGGTGGGCAGTGTCACTGAGTGGCTAGTTAGGTTTTTCATCGTATTTTTACGTCAAGTTTAGGTGCCTGAGGATTGGAGAAATGCATGTATAGTGCTACTATGTAAATTCAATGTGGACAACTCGCTGAGTTGTATGAGCTGTATGGGAGAGTGTCGCCTCAGGAGTGGTGGTAGAAGATGTTTGCTCTGAAAAATACTTAGAGAAACAAGAATTCTCTGTGACATCAACAGACCTAGAGATAGCGTATAGCTGAGATGATAAAGAAACTTTGTGGATAATATGACGAATATACAAGATGCAGTGGGGAGCTTCTCTCAAGAGTAAGACGTAAGTCTGAGTCAGAAGAGAGGAAGGTGAGTTGCTCTAAGTGAAGGTACAACTGTGGCAGGGGTGTGTAATGTTACCGCAGCGCCTTGATCTGTTTATAGATGAGGTAGCGAAGGAGGTAAACTTGAAGGTACTAGAGACAGCGGCAAGTCTGCAGTCTGTGAGCGAGTTGGCAAGGGACTTGGAAGTTAGTTGGTGTTTATTAACGAAACGGCTCTGGTTGCAGAGTCGAGTTCAGTAAAACTGCAGCGACAGTTGTTTGAGTTTGGGAGAGTAACTTGAGATTTAATGTGAATGAAAGGAAGGCTATCAAATTGAGCAGTGGAAAGACGACAGGTTGGTTTGATTGTGAGTTCGAGGAGAGACAACCTGGAGGAAGTGGACTGAACATGGCAGCGTAGGGACAATGAAGCTAAAGTAAGCTTGTAGGTGTGTGATGGAGACAAAGGCCCTGAGTTTATCAAGGAGTGTATGGAAAAGGGGGAGATCACTGCCTTTAAGGGCAAAGGTGGGTATGTTGGAAGGTGCAGCACTTAGTCCAATTGGTGTTGTATGGATTCGGGTATAGATCCATGATGTAAAATGTAAGGAAGCGGGTGGATGTGTTGGAAATGTAATACTTGAGGACAATATGTGTGTGTGATGAGGGCTGGTTGAGTGAGAAATGATAGTGTAAGAATGCGGTAAGGAGAGGAGTATGGTTGAGGGGGCTTAAGAGCGTGTGAAGTGGTATGGCCTTATGAGTAAGAAGAGGCTAAGTGAGTATACGTGTCAGGATTGGAGAGAACAAGGAAAGGGGAGACAGTAGACGAGGTAGAAGGTTGGAGCGAAAGATGTGAGTGATCGGGGCCTTAGAAATGCAGAAGGATGTGAGGTTTGCATGATATGCAGCGCATTGGCGCGACAGGGCACACAAGACGAGACGTGCCTTCTATGGGTTAAACCAAGAATATGAAAGGATAAGGGGAAAGCACGGAGAGATCTGTGGGACTTGGTTATGGATAAGGGAACTCTGGTTTCGGTGCATTACACATGAGACAGTTCTTCATCTGTTCCTGGTGATGCCTCGAGATGCAAGAAGCAGCAAACAAGTATGTTAAACGAGGGGGAGAAATGCTCCACTTAGATTCTCACTAAAGGGCCAGAGACAGAGCACATTATCGACATATCTGAGCCAGAGCGCATCAATGGGCTTAGATGATGAGAGATGAGTATATTGCAAGCAGCTGGGTGAGTATGCCAGCAGTTTTGATGCGAAGGAGAAGTACGTGGCAGAGGAGTGTATGAGAGGGTATTCAGTAGAGTGAATGAAAATGGTGAACAGCTTGCAGAGTTTTGAGCTGAAAAAGGACAGTTGATTGGGAATACCTGGTTTAAGAAAGAAATATACACAAGCATACGTATGTGAGGAAGGAAAGATGGTCAGTGGGCATCATCGGATTACAAGGTAAGTGATAGGCGTGTCAAAGAGGCAATTTTGGATGCAAATGTGCTGTGAGGAGCTGGACGGGGAATGTCTGATCTCTTCCTTGTAAAGGCGAGAGTGAAAATTTGGAAAGGCTTTCGGAAAAGAAATTCTATCTGTGAGAAGGCGATGGGAGTAAGTGAGTATGGAAAACAGACTTGCGTGAAGAAGTGAGAGTAGACAATCGCAAAATATCTACAGTTCAGAAGGTCATTAAAAAAAAGATCCACATGGAAGTGCGCAGCTGAGCAAGCAAAGAACGCCATTTTCTCTTAACGATTTGTATGTCAACAACGTATATCATTGTAACTCATCCAACATGAAACTATTCATCACTTATATGGTCATGATCAAATACATGATATATGTCAACCACAATGTAGCAACTCGACTCACGTGTGAATTAACTGAATTACTTAATGTTCAGCTAATCACTACTCACTGTATGATAATGTACAAACAAGACGAGGTGTTCTGTGAAGGTTCCAATGCTATGTAGACATACCTCATTGAAGTAGTTATATAAAGCGAAGTAGTATCCAGCCCCACCTTGCTATCAAACTCTTTTGTGATTGATTAGCTACTTACAAATATAGACTTCCAGTTCTTTTATCATCTCATCTATAGACATTCAGCCGAAGGACCGCTTAAACTCAATAAACTGTTCTTTATCTACTAACTTATTTACTTATCACACACACACACACACACACACACACACACACACACACACACAACGAGCAAGCCTCACATACCTGGGACATCGAATTCCTAAATTTCCAAATGGTACGTTTCCTCATCCAATATATGTATTGGTATTCACCCCAGGCTATACGAGCTCCAGCTAAAAGAATCTAGTGCCACAACGGCTCTTGGGGGGGGCGCTTCTGAACGCGTTTCCCCGAAACGAACCCTTAAGGATGCAGTCGCTAGATGAGACGTCTATGATTTTTGGGTTAACGTTCTGCAAAGAATTGAAATGACTAAATCTGATTCAAATGCTTTTCGAGAGCAGGATCTGCCGAGAGTGTTAATGATTCGTAAATATAAAAGCATTACCGGGACGAATGACATATGTTTATACTCAACATTCTTCGTCTATTTAAGCATAGCAAACATGGAACGTCTCGTCCATCTAGTCTGAAACCTGTAATTCTGCTCATCACATCCTCAAACAGCAATGTAGATCATTCCTTCTTTATTCTTCTCTTCATGATTTTCTCTCCCCAGATGTGAAAAGTGAGAGAGAAAATACATTTGCCTCGAGTGAGCTCCCCTCAAGCAAGACTTCACTGAGACATTTTGTGTTGGAGGCTTCGCCTCAGGGTCATTATGAATACCATAGTTTTAAATGTTGTCCATCATGCCTTCGAAATCACATATTGGTTGTTCTAACCTCTCATTAAGCCGTCGTCACGGTATCACGGGTGATTTCTACTTAACTGGCAAATTGCACTTCAAATGACCATCTCCCATCGTTAGCTATTCTCCGACAGCTTCAAGATCTAATACTGTGACGTAATACTGTAAATCTAATCACTTGTATCGATTATGCGACTTATTCTCTAGTTTCGCAGAACACTTCATTTTCCCGCGACACCCAGAAAAAACTTTCAGTATAAGCAGCGTAATAGAAAAACTTTTTCAATAGAAAACTCCTATAATCACCTGCCTTACATGTTGCTTAAAGAAAAGGTTCACAATGGGGACGGTGTGTCAAAAGTCCCAGTGGGGCCACATTGTGAGTCAGTTAAACTTCTCAGTGGTTTCAAAGTGGCAGCTTATGAGTCTACCCACTGGAGCTGTCGTGTGACCTGCAGTGTGAATCTTATGAGAAGGCTCAGTGGTACTACGGCGTGAAAAATCTACCCCAGTTGGGGCCAAGGAATGAACCTGTCAGTGGGCTCAGTGGGGTTGCACCAATGACCTACGAGATGGCTTAGAGGGTTAGGTGTCAGATGACATGGTAGGGATATGGACTTACTGTGATGGTTAAGTTCCTCACTGGATCTACAATGTCACGTCTCACACGGCTCAGTTGAGTTGCCGGGAGGGGGTTATATGAGACGTCTCAGTCAGGTTAGAGTGGGAATGCTTGTCAGACAACACAGGCGTTGTGAGAAGTCACATACCTCCACTCGCATTGTGTACGTATTGCCCAGAGGCTGTGTAGCTGGCACACGCATCTCCTCTCAGTTTTGTGTTGACATATGATATCATCTGGCAGCTCCATGTTGAAGACAACATTGTGTTGACATAAAATATCATCTGGCAGCTACATGTTGAAGACAACATTGTGTTGACATAAAATATCATCTGGCAACTTCATGTTGACAACAACATTGTGTCGATATATCATCTGGCAACTTCATGTTGACAACAACATTGGTTGGCAGTTTTGTGTTGGCTCGAGAGATGAATTGTCAGTTTTGCTGTAACCCTGTCAACTGGACAGTTCTATGTTGGCACCAATGTTACCTGACAATATTTCTGAGATACAGTTAGTGCTCGACAGTTTTGTGTTGGCGCTAGTATTGCCTATCTTGCGTATGGCTGGTGGCAAGATTGCTAATTGCCAGTTACGGTTCCCAGTGGTGGCAAGCAGGCACCGACTACAGAAGTGTTACTACCACTTGGGTGTGTCTGGAGTTGTAACTGTAGTATTGTGATCCAGCTCTGCCGTGATTGTCACATTTCGCAACACTGGCCAAAGACGTTGTCTTTCCTCCTCTCCCTCAATATTACTCATTAGTTACTGAAAACCCATTCTAGAAACGCATACTTCCTCTCTGTCTTGGCAATTTACGAAAGAAAACTCACGAGATTCTTTACTCTAAAATCACAGATTTCCTTCATCCCTGCGTTTCACAACAGACGACTAATTGGAGCGGGTGCAGGGGGGCTGGAAACCCTCCCCTTCTTGTGTTATCACTCTACGAAGAGAAGAGTAATAGGAGAAGAAGCTAAGCGCTAATGGTTAACGGGAGAGCAGAGATGGGATTTGTAGACTATGAGTGGATCCAAAAAGGATGAAAAGTTAAGGAGAGACAGCTGATTTCTAGGAGAGGATCCTGGGTGATCTGGTGCAAAAGTGGGAAGAATGGTCAGGGGATGGTGGAAGGACGCAATGGAGAGGTAGAGTGAAGATGAGAGCAAAGGACGAGGAGAGAACATTTTTTTTTTCATGTTCAAGGCTCCAGTTACGGACAAATGTCCACATTAAAACCGGGTGTTAATTACAATGTAATGAATTTTGGAGGAAGGATAAACACTTAGTGAAGTATGATCTCTGAGAATGTGTTAGAGAGTGTATGGAAGTGATTTCAGTACTACAGTTGGTAAGAATGAAAATAGATCACGAGAGGTGAGGTAGGTGAGGAGGGTGTCTGTGCCAGTATAACCAGCAGACAAAGGAGTGAGGGAGAAAGAAGATTTTTGGGGGGGAGGGAACGGCTTAGTGAGTGTGTTGGCAATTCTTGATGTAAGGGATCGAGTTCTAGTGGTGGGCGATTTGAATGCAATAGTGGATGATATGGCAGTTGAGGCAACCCGATAACGAGACCTTTGCTATAAAAGGATTTGGGGTCGGAAATACATGGTATTGAAAAACAAGTGGATATGCATGTTTACGTGGGTGAGTAGGGTTGGTTGTCAGTTGGCTGCATTAAGGTATGTGGCTAATAAGAAGACATACAAAGGGGGAAGTTGCTAGGTGGGTATGTGCTGGGGAAGGCAATGGCTTAAGGAAAGAAGTGACGAAGGGTAAGAAGGTGAAGAAAGTAAGCGAGCTTGGGAGTAAGGTATATGAGCAGAAATACCAGAAGAAACTCGGGAAAGAGTGACATAAGGAGAGATTAAATGGAATTAGGGGAGTGGACAAGAAGTGAAAGGGAGTTAAAATAGTAGTGTTTTCATCCGTTGGTTAAGTGTGTAGTATGCGGAAGGTAGGATGTGGGAGTATGAGAAAATTAGTGAGAGGGGGAAGTTACTTCATTGATGAAAATGAAAAGAGAGGTATATGGACGGTATCTGATATGGGAGGAGGTAGTCCTGGTAATTTGGAGGGTACAAGAGAAAGTGGAAGAGGGTCAGGAGGAAGATGTGGAAGCATGAGAGAGAGAGAGAGAGAGAGAGAGAGAGAGAGAGAGAGAGAGAGAGAGAGAGAGAGAGAGAGAGAGAGAGAGAGAGAGAGAGAGAGAGACTTTCAGGGAACTTTAAGGAAAATCAGGCGCAGAGACGGTGTGAAATGTTTTTGAAAGACTGTTGAATGTGAACTTTGATACGGTGGCGAATGTCGAGTATTTGCGACGAGGTAGAAGAACAGGAGACAGTCAGTGCGAATGGTTTGGGAAAGGAGATTAAGGTGTGAAAGTCTTGCATAGGATGAAGTATGGCAGAGCAGCAGGAGTGGATGGGATTGCAGTTGAGTTTCTTCAGACATGAGAGACAGTGTTAGTTGATAGTTTTTAGGATCCTCCGTGTTTATAGATCCCAAGCTGAGGTACTTGAGAACTGCCAGAGTGCCATTTAAGTGCTTTTAAATAAATACAAGCGGAAAAAGGTGAATGCCCAAATTACACAAGTAGGCTATATGGATGATTGGTGATTGAGAGGGTAGTGGCATGTGAACCAGGAGTTGGCTTTGGAAACTGTGTGAGAAATACTTTGAGAAAGTCATTTCTTAACCTTAAGAGAGCATATGAAAGGATTGACAAATGTGCCCTCTGGGATGTGCTACGAATTATGTAGCGGAGGCGTGTGTGCGAACAGGAAGGAAGGAGAGTGAGTGGTTACACCTTGTGTCAAGGGTGTATGATGCCTTCCTGGCTGTTTAATCTGTTCATGGACGGGATGAAGAGAGGGTGGTGAATGTGAGGGTTTTTAGAAAGGTGATTTTACCGTATCTTGGGAGAACTAGGATTTGGAAGGTGAGTCAGTTGTTATTTACAGATCCCGTAGCTCTCGTGGTAGACTCGAACGAAACGCTGGTGTCTGAATTTGGTAGGGTATGTGAAAGGAGGAGGATGAGAGTGAGAGAACTGACCAGAGTGTATCAAAATGGTATGAGCGTATGAAGAAGGTTAGTCAGAAAAAAAGAAAAAGTGGACAGAGAGGATCCTTGTCAGAAATGAAGAGAGTATGAGGAAGAGAAGGACCAAGGCAAAGATGGAGGAATGGACTGAGACTGGCTTAGAGGTGGTGGATCCTAAGCATTGAAAATGGTGAGAGGCGTGCATAGGATAGAGAACATCGGAGTCATGTGGTATATGGGACGCGATGTGTTGTTAATGGTCATATGAAGTAGCTAACGCAAACCAATTAAGTGGTCGCTGGAGCTTGTCTATGGATGGTAGGCTCTGGTTTCGGTGAATCATACATGACAGCTTGAGAGCAAATGAGGCCTTTGTTTCGTCTATTCCTGGCGCTATATCACTAAAGCGGGATAAGGCGAGCAAGTATGAGGGAAAAAAAGTAATAATATCCATTTTGCCTGACAGTTTTGTGTGTGTGTGTGTGTGTGTGTGTGTGTGTGTGTGTGTGTGTGTGTGAGCCTTCCCCGTCGATAAGAATATTTTGACGACTTCTTGTGATGGTAAAGATAGTCCCTTGCAATGTTGTGTTAGCCCAGGTTCTACCTGGTCGCTATATGTCTACAGTGTGTGTTGGTACCAGCACTGTGTGGTGAGGTGGGTATGAGCATCATGTCAAAGTGTGGTTTTGTATCAATCTTGCGTTGGCGGTGTTGATAACAACATTACATTCTGTATTCGTCTTTGATTTGTTGGTACTCTCGCTATGCTGACACAATTTTGTTAAAGCCGAATTTCCATTCTGGCTAAGTGTTCGCAGTGAGTACTGTATTAACACTATCATTACGTCCACATTGATCCTGTGTTAGCAATGGTATTATGTTCTCACTAACATTATGTTAACAATACCATTATTTACACTTATATTGTTCACATTATCAGTGCATTATAATCAAGACTATGATGACACCAGTACCATACTAGTGATAGTGTTTTGATCACACTATCATTCTGTTGCTAATGGTATCAAGTTCATACTTTCCCATCATTTTGTGACACCAATGTCATTTCCTTAAGAACATAGTGTTGGCAATGGTATGATATCTAGAACCAACATCTGTTGGCAGTGATCAAGCGATGCATCAGACACACGCTTGTTGCCAGTACTGCACTGACACCAGCATTTTGGCAAGTGCTTTGTTGGCAGTACTATAATACACTGCTTTATATTGGCAAAGGTGATGTGTTGGCTTCACTGTGATGGAGAAACCACGAGACTTCGCTCGCTGGGTTCTTTGAAGGACAGAAATAATCATCGTTCACAAGTGTATATCCCAAGCCGTTGCGCAGTCGCTGGCTCATATTTTTTGGTGTCGTGTAATGCTACGCCAGATGGGAGAGAAAGGTTCATCAGTAACTTCTGATCTAGGATATCAAAGTTAACTTGACAGTCATCGTTCAGCGAGGTTTTACCCTGCTCTATACAACGTGCACTTCGTGTGTGACCAACGCAAGAAAAATACTTCTCTCTCTCATTGTCTCTGTTTAGCGCAATTTTGTGGGTGAACTTGATACTCTGATGGGCAAACAACAGACATTTAGAAATAAGAACTGATTTGTTTTGGTATGAACAAGCGGTTGAATATGTTTAATATTCTAAATGTATATTCTCTAGCGCTGATATGATTAATTTTAAACATTTAGTTTTCAATCCATCCTGTGGTCTGTGAGGCGCGAGGGGAAATGTGGCTAGAGGGAAGAGGTTTGCACAACCGCCAGATGTATTAATACCTTTCCATTGTACTCCATTTCCCATGTATTTAAAACCTTTCCATTGTACTCCATTTTCCATGTATCTGACCACTGAACCAGTTTGACGAAACCTCTGATTATCTTAAGTGTTCTGTTCTGTCTGGCTCATAACTTGGTTAGGTTTACTTCTCAGAAGGCGGATGGCCAGTAAGGTGAGGCACAGTATAGGGTGGAGCACATGAATTACTTCTACAGGATGATGAGAAATTAGTTTTCTTGTCCAAATGTGATGCCAGTTAGAGTTCGGAGAGTATCTAGTTTGTGTTTTGCTTTTGTATCGATGTTTTTGGTGTGGGGGATGAATGTTATGGTTATATAAGTGTGCGATGCCTAGAGTGGCTGGTGTTTTATTTCTTAGTGAGAATGATTGTCTAATCAAGGTGACGGGAAGGTGTGAGTGTGGTTCATACTTCTCTTGGGTGACTAAGGTGATGGTAGGTTTGGTGAATACAATAGTGAAAAGGATCTATCCTTCTAATGGCACAAAGAGCCCAGGAAATCCTGTAAAAGAGACTGATGTATTCAGAAATGGTGATAATGTCGCAATCATCTTTTTTTCTCTCTCTAGAAATTAGAGATGAGCTTCGTAAGAATATGACAGTAGGACTAGTGTATGAGCCTCACGCACAGACGTACGATTTTATGATCAAAGTAGCAAACACATGTAGTGACTACTATTTTACGATAAAATAAAATGTTAATCTAACGATATCCTAGTTGGGAGAAGTCCCTCTCCAGTTGCTCCAGACGCGAGATCTGCCTTAATTTGTTTGCAAGTGCCCTTCAGCACAGTGGAACATGAGAGGGAACGAGAAGACGAAGTAGATCAGGGTTCGAGTCACACAGCGTCCGGATCACAACACTAGTGACATCAAAAGTCTCCCAGCTCGAGGTCCGTTCTGATTCACGTTGCTCTTGTATATCGTTTGGGCGCAACCGACCAGAGCATTAGGCTCTTGGTTGTCCATATTACTAATGCCAATGGTATTCGGACGGACACCAAATTAAATAAACCAAAGGCATCAACAGAAAACAAAAACACTGAACCATGAAGTACCTTCGAATGAAGCCGCTTTGAAATGACATGAAATAGTACGACGTAGAGACGGTTTCTTCCCTGTGACGGACAGACAGTGTTGATTTACGTTCGTAGTGAATTGAAGTGGAGCATCTCCTCCCACATTTTGGTTCCAGAGGAGCTGGAAATATCATGGTGCTTGCTAAACCCAAAATGTGTTGAAAGGCTTCACTTGTAATATGAGATCAGTGAGTTCAGTCTATAGACACCATCCGCTCCCTAAAACCAACGTCTCCTCTCGTTATCTAAAGCCAACGTCTCCTCTCGTTATCTAAAGCCAACGTCTCCTCTCGTTATTGAAGGAGACTTCAATCAATACCTCGACTCTAACAGTCTATGCCGGAGTCATGGGGCTCAATATATAGTGAAACGTACCACCCAGATGTAGTAGGACCTTGGACTAAGATTACCACGTACATCACAGCACAGAACACAACCCACCTTCACTGTAGCACCACTCAGTACATCAGACCATCATGTTCTGATGTGGACATGTGCACTTAAACCACACCATAGACTCAAAACTATCTCAGTCCGGCCACTTAGAGATCCATCGATCAGGTACTTTGAGTTGCGGGAGAGGGAATGGGAAGAGTGCAAAGTATAAACGTACAGCAAGAGGTCTCTGTGATCAGGGTAGAAAGCCAGACTTGCATAGTCATTTCAGACCTGAGCTCATGAGTGTCGCTGCTCAAGTGATCACTCCAGTCTTTTAGCAATGGCAACAATATTATATGGATGACATAGCTATAGACTATGTCGGCAACGCAAGACCAATGGCAATACTCACAGTTGAGTTCATCAGCGTGGTTGTCCTCACAGTCAGGCCAGCCGTCGCACCAGAAGAACCTGTGGACACGTCGCCCGGAGCCACATACCGCGAAGTCCTCTGAGAAGGAGACAGATGCTCAAGGTCCATCACAGTGGCACTGTGGATTACTTAAAGTGCTATGGTGTGTGTGTGTGTGTGTGTGTGTGTGTGTGTGTGTGTGTGTGTGTGTGTGTGGGTGTGTGTATGGTGTGTGTGTGTGTGGGTGTGTATGGTGTGTGTGGGTGTGTGGGTGTGTGTGTGTGTAAACCTGATTTTTTTGACACATAAGCTGAAGAACGTGTTATCTGTATTCGTAAAGTAACGTAGTAGTACCAAGTGTGATTTTTGCTATTTCATATGTATAATAACGTGTCACTGGTAATCTCTTAGGGACTTCATGAGTGTGTTAAAATGCCGGCGTAGAATTTTCGGGAAACAGCTCAGATATAAATTGGGGTTGCTGAAGGCTACCTGATCCATCATGTCAGTGGCTGGGCATCCTATTTTTCGTCGTTCATTTTCATCCACCTTGGCCAACTCTCCTAAACTTCAACCAACAACCCAGTCAATCATGGTCTGCCAACCCTGCTGGCTTTGCTTCCCTTTAACCACGGGACGTGTAGCTAAAGTGACCCATCTAGCTGCATACCATGTAGCTCAGGGATTCCCAAACCCAAACGTCCCGACCTCATATAGGATCGGAAACCTCATCACCCAGATCCCCAGAGATCTCGTGGGATCGCAGGTGTATTTAAAGGGATACAACCATTGTATAAAGGGTTCAGGTATCGAGGAACATATCTTGTATGACTGGTTAGTTGATGAAAGTCGCACAGCCATTTTTCCTGTAGTCAGTAAAGGGCGCGTGGGGATGTGAAATCAGGTTAAGTCAGTGGGTTAACGTCGGGCACTTCCAATTAAGCCTCCGGTGACGCGCAGACACAGCCAATAACAGGTTTAACAACCCACACTCAAGTTTCAGCTGCACAGAGAGACTCATTATAATCCTAAACATCTACCAAAGAGTTTATGCAGTTGCCGCCGATTCTCATGTTATTGGATGGTATTGCAGTGGAATTGATTAAAAAAAAAAGGGGGTGACTCTGTTGTTGATTGGTTGGTAAGGATATTTAGTGGATGTATGGATCATGGTGAAGTGCTTGAGGATTGGCGGAATGCATGCATAGTGCTATTGTACAAAGGCAAAGCGGATAAAGTTGAGTGTTCAAACTACAGAAGAATATGTTTGTTGAGTATTCCTGGGAAATTATGTGGGAGGGTATTGATTGAGAGGATGAAGGCATGTACAGAGCATCAGATTGGGGAAGAGCAATGTGGTTCCACAAGTGGTAGAGGATGTGTGGATAAGGTGTTTGCTTTGAAGAATGTGTGTGAGAAATACTTAGAAAACAAATGGATTTGTATGTAGCATTTATGGATCTGGAAAAGGCACATGATAGGGTTGCTAGAGATGCTTTGTGGAGGGTTTTAAGAGTATATGGTGTGGGAGATAAGATGCTAGAAGCAGTGAAAAGTTCTTACTAAAGATGTATGGCATGTGTACGAGTAGGAATACAGGAAAGTGGTTGGTTCTCATTGAATGTCGGTTTACGGCAGGGGTGCGTGATGTCTCCATGGTTGTTTAGTTTGTTTATGGATGGGGTGGTTAGGGAGGTAAATGCAAGAGATTTGGAGAGAGGGGCAAGTATGTAGTGTTTTCTAGCTGAGAGGGCCTGGGAAGTGAGTCAGTTGTAGTTCACTGATGATACATCACTGGTGGCTGAGAAACTGGTGAGAAACTGCAGAAGATCCTCGCCAGTCTGCATAACATAAAACTTATCACAATTTTTACATGGCACTCTATAAATGCATCCTACAGAACTTTCTGGTGAGTTCCTAATTTAAGATATTCTTTACAGCATTGATGTTGCTGAAGGCAATATTCACATCAAAGAATATAAGCATGATGTGTTGTGATAAGTCCATACATATATGGCAATGAACATACAAATCTCCAATAGCTAGACTCGAACCCGGGACCCCTGCCTGACATAGCATAGCAGTAGAGCTCCCGTCTGCCACGGGGTCAACACCGGTCAAATCCCATCAGGCTCATAAAACCAGAAGATAGCATTTTCAAATCCTCACTGTGCAAACGAAGAGGAATATGAACACAAATATAGTGCATCTGAACGTGTACTTTCATAGAACACAAAATGCCCTCAAACAGGCATGATTCGAACCCAGGATCACTCTGCTATGATCGCCCACTCATACGTAAATGACTAATCCGTTACGCTCGCGTTTGCCACGTCTTCCCAACCTTGCGTATGTGTACCAGGTATTTACTCCTATATACGTACACACACACAAACACACACACACACACACACACACACACACACACACACACACACAAACAAACAAACACACACACTTAGCTCACGCCAGTTGTTTGTTTCTTTGTTTGTGTGTGTGTGTGTGTGTGTGTGTGTGTGTGTGTGTGTGTGTTTCACTCTCATTTCTAGTTGGGATCCGCCACTTCATCAATTAACTAACGATGATTACATGTTAATTGGCTGTCATGGTAGGGTATAGTTTCTTTTGTACGTGCTTCAGCCGTGATGAGATTATTATACTTAGTGAATCTAGAAAGTTGTTCTATGCCATGTATGGCAATGAAGCTGGAAACGCGTGTGGGAAGATACCAAACTTCACCCATGTCCCAGACACGTCTGGAAACATGGCGTCCAGACATGAAGTAACAAACCATCCAGTCATGAATGGTATACCATCACTGCCGGGTTAACGATGGGTAGTAGGCTTAAATAAACCCCAGTTTCAATAGGACTTGTTAAGTGCCTTGTTCCCTAGGAGGGTGTTTTCATAGGGTGGGGGGTCTGATTGGCCACTCCAACTGATGAGAATAAAAACAAAAAAAGGACAGTGGGTTTTCGTACCATCAACATATTTTTCATTCCTTTTCAATTTTCTTTTTTTTTTTACTTTCATTCTATTAATATAGTTTTGGTGAAAATATGCAGGCCGAGTGAAGCAGCCTGATCCCCCTCCGTAAATGCGTCACGAAATAGACCCATAGCTGAAAATACGTCTCGAAATAGACCCATAGCTGAAAATACGTCTCGAAATAGACCCATACCTGAAAATACGGCTCGAAATAGACCCATACCTGAAAATACGTCTCGAAATAGACCCATAGCTGGAAATACGTCTCGAAATAGACCCATAGCTGGAAATACGGCTCGAAATAGACCCATAGCTGAAAATACGTCTCGAAATAGACCCATAGCTGAAAATACGTCTCGAAATAGACCCATAGCTGGAAATACGTCTCGAAATAGACCCATAGCTGGAAATACGTCTCGAAATAGACCCATAGCTGGAAATACGTCTCGAAATAGACCCATAGCTGAAAATACGTCTCGAAATAGACCCATAGCTGAAAATACGGCTCGAAATAGACCCATAGCTGAAAATACGTCTCGAAATAGACCCATAGCTGAAAATACGTCTCGAAATAGACCCATAGCTGAAAATACGTCTCGAAATAGACCCATAGCTGAAAATACGTCTCGAAATAGACCCATAGCTGAAAATACGGCTCGAAATAGACCCATAGCTGAAAATACGTCTCGAAATAGATCCATAGCTGAAAATACGTCTCGAAATAGACCCATAGCTGAAAATACGTCTCGAAATAGACCCATAGCTGAAAATACGTCTCGAAATAGACCCATAGCTGAAAATACGGCTCGAAATAGACCCATAGCTGAAAATACGTCTCGAAATAGACCCATAGCTGAAAATACGTCTCGAAATAGACCCATAGCTGAAAATACGTCTCGAAATACGTCCATAACTCAGTCAAAACTTTTAATTTTTCATGTTGGGAGCATTTGCATTAAAATTTTGGCGTTAGAAACAGAAGCGTTTTGAAACCAATGATATGATGATGAGTCTTGTTTAGATACTAATGATGTAGATTTCTTCGCCGATAATGGGATTCGAATGTGAATTGTGTTTCATAGCCATAGAGGTAATGAGACAGGCGGTGGTGTCTTGCTCTTCGTTAAAGCTCATTTGAATCCTTGTCGTGAAATATTCAGTAGCCGTTGAAAATGCTGTCTTCTTTTTTATATAGAAATCAAAGACAGACTTTTCGTAGGAAAATGGCAATAGGACCAGTTCATAGACACCAAAGGTAGCCGAAGGACTAGGCGATCAGACAGAAGAAATCTGTGATGAAGAGGATTCCATCATCGTTGGAGATTTAAACACATTAGCATCTAAGAGAGTGGGATCCCTTTCCAGGAGCTCCGAGCGTGGATTCAATCTAAATTTACTTAATAGTGCCCTAATCCAATCAGTGACGATAATAGTTCAGAAAATTTTGAATTACCAATGAGGGTCTTAGTAATGATGCTGAAATTGGACAAAAGTTTTGTCCAGATGATCAGTGACAATTTTTTTTTCAAGTCATGTTTAACACAGCATGTAATTTTGGCTAACTTGATAGTCGCGAGAATATACAAGATTTTAAATATGCAAATTCTAATGATCTTCGCATTGCTCTTCACAGATAAATCTGGGATGATTAATGAAAACGATATGAACCTAATTTGTATGGGCTTCAGTAAAACTTTCAAAGCAGTAGAGGAAGCATTCTCGTACGTGACAATGCACAGGGCGGTTGGACGATAAAAGTAAAATAAAGACTGTTGTATATGAATGTAGTTTATAAGTAACTCATAAACGCCCACTGCCTTTGTGTAATAAGTTATTTACTTCGGAAAGAATACAAGATGACAGAAATTATCCCAATGTAACACCGATATTCAAAAGAAATGTAATAAGTCACTGCCCGGGAACTATCGTCCAACTGATTGAACATCTGTAGTTGGACAACGCATGGAAACCATTACTCTAGTTAGAATTGTAGATCATTTAGAATACTAACACTTACTAAACTATTCTCAACATGGTTTTCGACGAAGTCTTCGCTCAAGTCTAACAAATCTATATGATATCTTTTATATGATATAAACAGCACGAACGATAAGAGTAAAACAGTTAATGTCATCTATCTAGATTTTCCTAAAATCATTCGATCAGGTTGCACACATCAAAGCTCACCTACAAAAATGAAGTCTCATGGTGCTATTGAGCCAGAACTTGGGTAGATAGTAAATGGGTTGAACGGATTCAAACAAAGAACTATGATTCGTGGTCAAGCCCCAGGATGGTTAGATGGAACACCTAGCTTGTCACAAAAATCACTCATAGGAACGGTTGTCGTTTTCACATATAATAATGATATTAATAATGGGTTTAGATTGTGAGACATCAAAATTCGCAGATGATACCGATTTTGGGAAAGTAGTCTACAAGTGAACTTGTTCGTCTGCAGCTACAAACAGAGAGAGACAAACTGATGAATTGGGCTCCTAAGTAACACTTTGATTTTGATACTGATGCGTCCAAAACGACTTAGGCATGATTATCTCTGGTGATCTAAAACCAAGTGAGCAGCACAGAGCAGCAGTGAAGTAACAAGCAAGTCTTGGATTCTTGGGCAGGAGTTTCGTATTTAAGTCTACGGAAATCGTCCTTACTCTTTACATTTCACTGGTCAATTCCCATCTTAAACACTGTGTTCAGTTTGAGTCACCCTCCGTCAATGGAGACATATACAGAATAGAAGAAACACAGCGTCTAGCTTCCACATAATTCCTGGACTGAGAAACAGATCTTGTAAGAGCCGACTGACATGAATCTGTTCAGTTTAGACAGAGAGGAAGTTCAGAGGTGAACTAATACGTGTATTCAAAACTATCAAAGGCTAAAAAGGATCTTGACCAATCAAGCTATTCAAGCTTTGATTCATCTGATCTCACTCGCAGTAGATAATACAAACATGTAAAATACGTTTTACCTCGAATAAAGCGGAGCATTTTGTCTTTAACACGACTGTTAACTTGTTGAATGATTGACCAGTTAGAGGGGACGAAAGCATTGCTATAGGTACACTTAAGAATAGATTTGATAGATAATTTGCTTCAAATCCGAGTCTTACTTTATTTACGCCTCTTTTGTTTATCTCCTTGAACTATCTATCTACACATCTACCATACTCTGTTACCTTCCACCATCAGAAATAGCCTCGAAAAGGACTCAGAAATTTGTTGAATTCCTCTGCATTTTTTTGTATCTCATTCCACTAAAAGACTACGAATAGCTAAGGCAAGTACTTGTAATGTGGCAGCGTTGGCGGAGGGAATCATCAGGATTGGAGCATTGAAAATCGAGGGGGTGGTTTCGCGTGTAGCCTTTGCCTCTTAGCCAGTAACTGTACTCCTTCCTTGACTGGAAGGATCCTTGCTTGCAAGTCCTCCCGCCATCCTGGCGATGCAAGAAGACAGGAGCGACGTTAGGAAAGTAAGAAAAGCAGAGAAGAGCAGAAGACAAACTGATCCGACGAAAACACCTTCGTGGTGTAGTGGTTAACCATATTGACTATACGATAACATAAGCCAGCCCGTGGCCGGACCCAAATGGATTAGGTTCCTGGACGTGGCAGTCCGCCCATACCCAACTGCCCTGAGGTCTGGTCGATAAATGGGTGCTTGGCTTAAGCTGGCGGGTGTGTGTGTGTGTGTGCATACACTGGAGTAAAGCCATGATACATATACACAGGATTAAGGAACAGGCAACACTACTGTAAGACTCTCTCTCCTTTAATACACTAATAAGAATCACCTGTTCCCTCGGAAGAGACGTTGTGTACCCCAGACACTCCAGAAACAGTTAGATGATTCACATGGGCCACCACCACCACGTCTCCGCTGCTGCTAATACAGGAAGATCGCGCCGGTTTTTCTTATTAGATATAGAAAAACACTGTATCTTCTTCGCGCTCAGTAATGAAGAAGGACGTCGATAGGATATGAGACGCCAGACGGTAGTGAGGGACGATATCATCCAAGCTAATGCTTAAGTTTGGGGTTCAGGCTCAAAGGATATTGCCACACAGACACCATGAGATCATGAAGATGTGTGGGTCAGATAGCTTCCCGGGGAAACACCTTGAGAGAGGAGGGAATCTCCTAACATGTGTATCACTGGAGATGAGGAAATATGAAGTCTTTACCTGACTATAGCGAACCTATGGACCTATGATGGGTCCCGTTACCACCATATGGTAGCAAAACTGTAGTGTGAAGTTCTTGAAGGGAGGGTGAGGAGCTTTTACCCATTTTCCCGGGGTAAAAACAGAGAGATACATGAAAGTGACATTAGAAGTAACTTGGCTTCCTTCCACCCATACCAGTGCTTATGACACTGGGTGCAGCAGTCATCACTAATGCAATTTGATAAGCATAATTCTCACGAAAAGTGTGATGGGTTTCGATTGCCCTTCAAGGACTCCACACTACACCAGCTGTAGTGCTTGTGATTGTTCCCTGTCTAAGGCGATTTCCACGCATAGGAACCTCCACAGCTCGGCGTGAGCGGCCAGAGTTGGTCGACTGCCTAGGTCCATTCCCCCACCATGATTCGCAAAAGTCAGCTACAATATTTATGTTTCCTTATCTCTCCTGGTACACATGATAGTCTGGAGAGTTTTGCCCCTGAAAGGTTTTTTCCCCCGGGAGGCCAATTGACTCGCACACCTTCAGCATCTGATGGTGTCGGTTGTGGCAATATGCCATGAGCCTGACCCAATCTTAAGCATTAACTTGGATGATATTATCCCTCCCTGCCGTTTGGAGTGATCATATCCGAGCGTTTAGCGTTCTCAAGTACCACGCGAAAGGTCCCGGGTTCGAATCCTTGCTATTAGAGAGTATTATGTGTTCTATTTTAATACACGTTCATATGCACTATACTCGTGTTCATATACCTCCGCGATGGACAGTTCGCATCGGTAAAATGCTTAATGCTGGTAGTGTGAGCCTCATGGGATTTGACAGGAGTAGACCCCATTCCTCATAGATGTGACTCGAAGGATATTTGATTACTTGTAATCGAATAGTCATTTCTCTATATGGGGTGATCATTGCCAGTGGCTCATGGACGATGGAAAACCAGGAGAAAAAAGAAAATATAAACCAACATGGATAGTGTAGAAACAAGAATAGGACCGTCGATCCAGTATATATACCACCACCAGGGAGAAGGTTGATCAACCAGGAATTCAATTGTTTTCCTTTGTAGCCGTGAAAACTGACGTATTACACAGGGTACTGCAATCTCGTAATATGGAGAGCCGCAAAAAGCTAGTATTACTGAAAAATATATATTTCTCTTTTTTTTTTCTGGTGGCGAGAAAATATTTTGTTTTCCATTTGATTCACAAACAGAAAATCCCGCTACGATTACAACATACGCAAGCCAATGAAAACAAAAGTATTCATCCCAATCATGGTGATTCGTTACTTTTATATGACTGCCATTTCCATGCAAAAGATCCTCCACTGATATATATATATATATTTTTTTTTATTATTATTATACTTTGTCGCTGTCTCCCGCGTTTGCGAGGAAGCGCAAAGAAACAGACGAAAGAAATGGCCCAACCCCCCCCATACACATGTATATACATACGTCCACACACGCAAATATACATACCTACACAGCTTTCCATGGTTTACCCCAGACGCTTCACATGCCTCGATTCAATCCACTGACAGCACGTCAACCCCGGTATACCACATCGCCCCAATTCACTCTATTCCTTGCCCTCCTTTCACCCTCCTGCATGTTCAGGCCCCGATCACACAAAATCTTTTTCACTCCATCTTTCCACCTCCAATTTGGTCTCCCTCTTCTCCTCGTTCCCTCCACCTCCGACACATATATCCTCTTGGTCAATCTTTCCTCACTCATTCTCTCCATGTGCCCAAACCACTTCAAAACACCCTCTTCTGCTCTCTCAACCACGCTCTTTTTATTTCCACACATCTCTCTTACCCTTACGTTACTCACTCGATCAAACCACCTCACACCACACATTGTCCTCAAACATCTCATTTCCAGCACATCCATCCTCCTGCGCACAACTCTATCCATAGCCCACGCCTCGCAACCATACAACATTGTTGGAACCACTATTCCTTCAAACATACCCATTTTTGCTTTCCGAGATAATGTTCTCGACTTCCACACATTCTTAAAGGCCCCCAGAATTTTCGCCCCTCTCCCCCACCCTATGATCCACTTCCGCTTCCATGGTTCCATCCGCTGCCAGATCCACTCCCAGATATCTAAAACACTTCACTTCCTCCAGTTTTTCTCCATTCAAACTCACCTCCCAATTGACTTGACCCTCAACCCTACTGTACCTAATAACCTTGCTCTTATTCACATTTACTCTTAACTTTCTTCTTCCACACACTTTACCAAACTCAGTCACCAGCTTCTGCAGTTTCTCACATGAATCAGCCACCAGCGCTGTATCATCAGCGAACAACTGACTCACTTCCCAAGCTCTCTCATCCCCAACAGACTTCATACTTGCCCCTCTTTCCAAAACTCTTGCATTTACCTCCCTAACAACCCCATCCATAAACAAATTAAACAACCATGGAGACATTACACACCCCTGCCGCAAACCTACATTCACTGAGAACCAATCACTTTCCTCTCTTCCTACACGTACACATGCCTTACATCCTCGATAAATATATATATATATTTATATATATATATATATATATATATATATATATATATATATATATATATATATATATATATATATATCTTTCATACTATTCGCCATTTCCCGCGTCAGCGAGGTAGCGTTAAGAACAGAGGACTAGGCCTCTGAGGAAACATCCTCACCTGGCCCCCTCCTCTGTTCTTTCCTTTGGAAAATTAAAAAAAAAAAACGAGAGGGGAGTATTTCCAGCCCCCTGCTCCCTTCCCTTTTAGTCGCCTTCTACGACACGCAGGGAATACGTGGGAAGTATTCTTTCTCCCCTATCCCTAGGGATAATATATATATATATATATATATATATATATATATATATATATATATATATATATATATATATATATATATATATACATATATACATATATACGCATGTAGAGTTGAATACGAAAGCATATTTAGAGTTATTGATCTTCTTTCTTATGTTCTCTAATATTCTAAGTATCATTCTACCATTAGGTGGGTGTTCAAACACCAGTTGTTCATACTTCTTCATTCATTACATTCAAGCTTTCACCTACACACAGAGGCATCATCAGGAATCTACAAAAATAGAAATAACTGCCTCACAAAACTAGGACAAGATATGGAAAACGCAAACGGAATATGAAATCACTCGAGGGGAAAAAAAAAAATCACAGTATATAGCACGTAAAAGTTACGAAAAACACGGAAAAAAAACGAAAAATCACAGTATATAACACGTAAAAGTTACGAAAAACCAGAAAAAAAACGAAAAATCACAGTATATAGCACGTAAAAGTTACGAAAAACACGGAAAAAAACGAAAAATCACAGTATATAGCACGTAAAAGTTACGAAAAACACACAAAAAAAGCGAAACAAACAGCAGAATCAAGAGGGTAGTGTTAGCAACAATGTAAGTACAACGCATGGAAACAGATCTACAAAAAAAAAACTTACAGTCGAGAAAAACCACACAGAAGAACAACCTTACACGAGGTAGGAATGTAGAAATTCCATCATCAAGTACACTAAATAGGTCAAGCGAGACCATTAATATCTGAATGCGAAGCTGCGTTCAAGTTGGCCTCGTCTGATTCTCTCTGACCCTCGTAACCCAGGACTATGTTCCTGCTGTACAGCTGTGCCGGACCCGATAGCTTGTGGCGGGGGTCAGTGACGTGTCACATTCGCCTACGTCCTATTTTCGATCCATCAATGGCGTTGGTCATGTTTGTCTGGATGTTGATGACTGGTGCTTTGTCTCTAATGGCTTCTAATATCTGTAGTCTCCTGTGATCACAGTAACTAGTGATGATTTTGAAGTCGTACAGTATGATCTCACTCGTTAGTCTCGTTCCATGCTTTTTCGTTCATGATGTTGTTTTGATTCCACCTACATGTAGGTGGAACGAGAGGTGGCGGCTCAGTGTGTACCAATTATCTCCAACCAGGTTAGTAAAAGTTGCACCCCACAAAAGGATGGAAAGTAACCTAACCTAAACTTTTCCCCTCTGAAGTTATAAACCTCATAAAAGAACGAAACTACATCGGATAAAAAAAACCACTCACCCTCAGTAAGAATCAGAGAGTAAGTCCAAACGCAACATAACACTTTTAACCTAATCACTGAAAGAAACTGAAAATGGGTGTTTCTTCCCCCAAGAAAATGAACCACAAGACCTAAAACCATCCAAGATCACCACTTATGAAACAACTGTGTCTCATTAAAGTGGCATCCCTTTCTCCCAAGATCACAAACTCATGTGACAGTGCCCAAAACTCAGCCGTAAACCAATTCTATCCCTTAAAAAGGAAAGTCATGAGGAACCTACTTAAAAAATCTAGCGAGAGATACTGTTCACCAGCTGTTTACTCTCAATGATGAAATCCTTGTGCTTAGAACCTTAAAGAACTCTCCAGCTACAGGCCCTGACAACGCATCAAACTTTCACATGAACACTAACACATTTGCAATCCAAGCAATTACAGATATCAACTCCCTTTTGGCTACGGAACAAAATCCCTAACATCTGATAACCTCACAATATAATATCTACCATAAATCCTCCAATTAACCCAACTCCCCTTCCTTCTATCTCCCTATTTATTTCTATCATCAGCACTCAAACAGTGACAACAATTACAATAGAATCAAACAAAACATCCTACACTCACTCACTGAACAAGGTTTCAGACCCAGCAACTCTAGCTCCATACTACACACTAACCCCACATAAGATATCCTAGATGGTTTTGACCAACTACAGCCCCTCTTCTACATAATGGAAATGGCAATTGACATCGCATTCAACACCGCCTATCGACACATCTTCACACAAGAGATACTTTGTTCTATCCCCCAACAACAATGATATAAAGGGTCTCGATCATTTCATGCAGGAGCAATTTACAATGTCTTCAACTCTGGAAAAAAAAAAACTGGGCTCTACAATAGAGTTCCAAAGGTGCAGTTCTTTCTCCAACCTTCTTCAGTCTCTTCTTACACGACTTTCCATTACCTCTAACAAAGCGCAACATGAAGACGACTTAACAGTCACACTCTAACATCCCTCGCATCGCAGTTGATGCCACAGACATGTACCGCTACATTGCACAAGTACAGCAATGGCTGATTCAGATGAGAAGTCTTCAGTCGGTCTTTTAACCATAATCACCAATGCAGCTCCACCATTATTTGCCTCCGCAATCCACGTACATATGTATATGAAGGTGTTACTGGACCCTGTCTGCCTTTGGTTACATCGCGACTGATAAGGTCACCTTCAACTAGGATGTATCATTCTCAAAGAAAAGTTTCTTGGAGGAACATTATGTTCCAACTGAGTCCATCATTTTCCCTGCTCCTGACTGACGCGCAGCCTTGGGGTTGCAGGAGTCCTGTAAAAGGTCATAATGGAGAGAGGATACATAACTAAAAGCTGTTTGATCTCTCTGTAACACACAGCTCACTAGCACTACACCGAACCAAAGCTATGCAGTTGATTACGTGGAATGATATGTCACCAATGTCTAAACTCCATCAGTTGATCCCCATACGTGACCGTATTTTAATAAACACTAAATCACTGAGGCCCACGCTGTACAGAGTGGTTAGGTTCATTAAACAACGAAACGCCACTGTGATAGATTTATCACGACATGTGATAGTCATATGCTGAAATGTATGTTTATACACCACGGCTTGGATTCGAACCTTAGGCAGGGAGTCTGGCTACCTCAGCCACAATGAGCTGAAAAAAGCTCTTTTTTTCTGTCTCGCAACCACAACTCGGTGGTTGTAGCATGATCTATCTCGCTTCTGTGCTGCACTCACCGCGTTAAGGTTGGGATACAGAAGATAAAAATGATTTATTTCAAGTGTCTATTCCTTTTTAGCTTCTTGTGGCCGATATAGCCAGGCATCCTGGCCTGCAGGGTTCGGATCCAGCGACAAATATATGTGTGTTGACCATAGCGGTTAGGGTACTAGTAGCTAGGTACCAGAAGGATACGCTACACTCACATCAACACAACTCTCTGTTTGCTTGAACATTCTACGTTTCTGAAAATGCTTCAACCGTAATTTAGGAAAGAGTTTATCAGTCTCGGATGGCATTTTCCACCTGTCTATGATCTAGTGATTTTTGGTGCACGTTCATGTTTAGGTGCCAGTAACAGCAGCTACCATTACATGATAATTCTCAGAGGAAATATATCCATAAAGTTGTTGCACACTGGTGTCAGTCGAGCAAACGTCCCTGAATTTTGTAATGAAATTCTGATGACATGAGGAAAGTGTTTGACGTACAGTGTTAATATTCCGTGTTAAGGGTGACAACTGAGGCCAGTTTGAAGTCATAGAGAAATATTGGACTTTTTGTAAAGAAAAGAACGAAAGCTTCATTTTGTGTGAAATCAATGGAAAAGAGAAATGGTCTATCAAACAAAATATCTTATATTGAGTGAAGCTGGAACGAAACGTGAACTTGAAGAAAAACTGAACTTTCAGCGACACCAAAGAGGAAAAAAAAAAAATGAACGCCATGAAACTAGAGTCGAAAATTGAACTCTCCTTGAAGTTAGTAGGGTCTCAACCTGAATCTTGTGTTCAATCATGGAGGACGGTTGTTCATTTGCGTGAACGAAGCTGAAAACGGAATACAGTATGCAGCCGGTGGGTGAAAACTGAACCTCCTGTAATTCCAAGGGACAAAGATCAAACCCTCTTTTCAAGCCAGAGTTACAACCTGCATCTCGTATGAATTCATGGGCAGACACCTGCTTGTGTGCACCATGTCGAAAAAACTCCATCTAGTCTGACGCTAAACGAACGAACACAAAGACTCGTGAACCCAGAGAACACACGACTGAGGTGTGAGACATAGTCTTTCTTCCAGACGTAGTCGCACGCGTATTTCCACAAGCGTTAAGGTATGAAAGAATGAATTCAAAGTACAAAACACTTGCACAACAACCCCCCCTCCGAACACCTGTAAAGATCCATAGATAAATTAACAACGTGCATGTGGGTCAACAAACTTTTAATGTGAGAACGGGTAAGAAGAGCAGCTTCTGTTGTGTACCGATTCATTAAGAAGAGAAAGAAGGTTAACAAGGGTTTCCAGGGATAGCCCAAGTAAACAGACTCATCTTTTTCGCCTTTTCTTTTCCTCCCATGTTCTCGGGTAATGGAAGATCCTATAAGGTAGATTTACTCGGTCAACATAGATTCAAACTCCGCACATATGACAGACGTTGGTTAAGATGCCATCTAATATTCTATTCTATGAGAGTATAAGGTATTGTTCTTGCTGTATCTATATGGTCGAGCATCATCAACCATCCTTTGGCACTGCTTGGGTTGACAGTAGCTACTGACCTGGTTGGCACTGCTCCTCATGTGACACCATATATTGGGTTGACAGTAGCTACTGACCTGGCTGGCACTGCTCCTCATGTGACACTACATATTGGGTTGACAGTAGCTACTGACCTGGTTGGCACTGCTCCTCATGTGACACCATATATTGTGTTGACAGTAGCTACTGACCTGGCTGGCACTGCTCCTCATGTGACACCATATATTGGGTTGACAGTAGCTACTGACCTGGTTGGCACTGCTCCTCATGTGACACCATATATTGGGTTGACAGTAGCTACTGACGTTGGCACTGCTCCTCATGTGACACCATATATTGGGTTGACAGTAGCTACTGACCTGGTTGGCACTGCTCCTCATGTGACACCATATATTGGGTTGACAGTAGCTACTGACCTGGTTGGCACTGCTCCTCATGTGACACCATATATTGGGTTGACAGTAGCTACTGACCTGGCTGGCACTGCTCCTCATGTGACACCATATATTGGGTTGACAGTAGCTACTGACCTGGTTGGCACTGCTCCTCATGTGACACCATATATTGGGTTGACAGTAGCTACTGACCTGGTTGGCACTGCTCCTCATGTGACACCATATATTGGGTTGACAGTAGCTACTGACCTGGCTGGCACTGCTCCTCATGTGACACCATATATTGGGTTGACAGTAGCCACTGACCTGGTTGGCACTGCTCCTCATTACTGACCTGGCTGGCACTGCTCCTCATTACTGACCTGGCTGGCACTGCTGCTCATCGGTGCCATCTTGACAGTGCTGGTGACCTTCACACACTAACCCAGGCCGGATACATTCACCGTTGTCACACGTGAACTCTGATGAGTAACATCTCCTGTAATCTGCAACACCAAAGACACAGCTGTTATAGATCAGTGTAAGTATCGCCTTCAGTATACTACATCACCTACAGTATACTGCATCATCTACATTATACTGCATCACCTACATTATACTACATCACCTTCAGTATACTACATCACCTACATTATACTACATCACCTACAGTATACTACATCACCTTCAGTGTGATACAGTGCCTACTGCATTACCTGCAGTTAAATACATCCTCTGTAGTATAATGCCCGAAGCGTAATACATCAGCTGTGGGGTAATACATCGTCTGGAACAAGATGCATCTCTCACTGCAGGCACGTTAATAGACGGGATTGGGGACTGAGGGGAAGGGGGCCGCTTGGCGCATACACCTCCTTCAGTCCCCAAGTGACCTACGTAGATGTGCCCATTTCTCCAAGACATTTTTGATTCCTACCATAAAATTGTTCTAATGACTTGTATTCCGAGCCTGAAAATAATCTGCGTGGCAAAAGCATGCTAAGCTCTAAGACGAGAGAGAGAGAGAGAGAGAGAGAGAGAGAGAGAGAGAGAGAGAGAGAGAGAGAGAGAGAGAGAGAGAGAGAGGCGAACAGGAAAACAGTGTCAAATATATAGATTTCAAAGCATTTTGCTTCTCATGTAATGATGCTAATCAGCTTAAATCTTATGACAATAATGAGAACGTGATGTTTGCTTGAGGTCTTGTGTAGAGAGGAGAGAAAATGCCTTTTTTTTTTTCTTGCGCCAATGTTTGAGAAAAACAAGAGAACAGATGGGAACATCGGTGAAGAGGTGTTTGGATAGGTGTTGTTAAACGTGTTCGATGATACGATAGCCATTGTGGAATAGTTTGAAAGTGGAAGTATGTAAAGTGAGAGGGTCATAGAATGTGGTTTGGAAGTTCGAATTACAGAGGAATAAGTTTGTTGACTGTGGCTGGTAAGTTATATAGTGGAGTGGGGTTTTAGAGGGGTAGTAGCATGCACAGAGCTTCAGCATAGAAAGGCGACAATATGGCTTTAGGAATGGGAGAGGAAGTGTGGATCCAGTGTTTGCTTTAAAGCGTTTGCGCTCGTAATAATTAGAGAAACAGAAGGACCTACCTATACTTAGCGTTCATGGATGTGAAGAAAGCGTAGGATGGGTTGATAGAGATTTGAAAGGTGTTGCGAACATATGATGCTGCGGTAAAAAAATGCATTGAAGGGTTTTTATCATGAGAGTCAGGTACATGTGAGAGTAAGGAATATAGGAGGGTGGATTGTTCCAAGTGAGGCTTGACTGATATCAGAGGTGTGTTTCATTTCTTTACGGATGGGGTGGAAAAAGAGGTGAATGCAATGGTCTTCGAAGAGAGGATCAGTTATACATTCTGGTTGATGTGAAGAGCCTGGAAGGTGAGTCAGTTTTTTTTTCTGACATGTTAGTGATAGCAGATTCAAGTAAGAGACTCCAAAAGCTGACGTCTAAGTTGGGGAAAATACGTGAAAGGAGAAAGTTAAGATGAAATGTCAACAAAAGCATGGTTACGTTTAGGAGAGAAGAGGAAGAGGCTATGTGGAATGTGAGTTTGAATGGCGAAAACTGAGAAAAAAAATACTTAGGTTTGGATATGACAGCAAATGGAGTCATGAAAGCTGAAGTGAGCCATAGGATGGGTGAGAAAGAAAGGTCCTGACGCAATGAGGAATATGTGGAGACAAAGGTCACTGTCTTTGATGGCAAAGATGAATATGTCTGACTGGGTACTAGTCCCATCAGTGCTAAGGTGTTGGCCTTGGGCAGCTATGTAAAGAGACAGGTGGAAGTGTTCGAAATAAAATGCCTGAGGACAAGCTGTGGCGTTAGGAGGGTTGTTCGAACTGGTTGTGGTAAGAGAGGGGTGTGAGGATGAGAGAAGTTGAGAGAGCTGAGAGAGTGTGCTGAATTGATCTGGACTTATGGAGAAGATGAGTGAGGAAGGGATGACGAAGAGGTGTATGCACGTAGGAAGTGGTGGGATCAAGGATAAGGTGAAAAGCATAAAAATGGGTGAACGGATGGAGTGAGAGATGCTCTGAAGGTTCGAGGCGTGCTAAGGACAGAACGATTTGGAGTGATGAGGTATACAAGGGACGACGTGTGGTGTCAGTGGACTGAATCATGGCATATGAAAAAGATCAGGAAAACCTTGGAAAGATTTGTGGGGCTTATCTGTGAATAGGAGGCTCTGGCTTCATTGCATTATACATGACAGCTAGTGTGTGGATGCAAGTGAATGGGACCATTTTTTAACTTTGTTTCTGGCGCTACCTCAGTGACGCAGAAATTGGAGAACATGTGTGAAAAAAAGAATAAAAATAAACACGAAGAGAATTTATACACAAACTTTTAAGGTATTAATTTCAGATGAGAAAATGTCTAAATTTGAAGAAAAGAAATATCAAGATCCAGTAAACGCTGCCAGTTTGAAGATTCAAACATGTTGAGTTAATGCAATGGTCAGGGTTATATAGTGTTTACAACACACGATCCTAACCTAACAAATTCTAGTGATAAGAATATTGAATACCAAATTACGATGCCTGTTCAGTCAGGGTAGAAAAATACAGAGAGAAAGAGGCGACCTTAAAGTGATGGTTATTAATGATTAAACATACACTAAATAACGCTTAACTGCTCAGAGAAAAATAATACTCTAAACTTCACCAAAAACACTACATAGTTTTGGTCATTAAATTTTACCAAAGACATACAAAAGAAAATAAAGACTGAAGGAGCAATGAAAAGGAACTTCGTCTCACATATATGTACTTCATGAAGACAGAAACAGAGATCATAAGATAGATATGTGTTTTTTTTTTTTTACCAATAAAAGCGTTAACTCTGAAATCTGACGGAAGTCCACAAAAACACGAGATGACTATGAGACATCTCGAACATCGGTACAGATACAGAGGATAGAGGAACATAACATCATGAAGCTAAAGGCAAAGTGCGACACAAGAATTTGTATAAGTTTCTTCATGAGTGCAGTTATATAACACTTGAGTGAGCTAACACCCGATGCCGTTGAAGCGAAGGTCATCAACACATTCAAAAACACAGAGCATAAAATCACGAAGTGATATTCAGCTTCAGTGAAACACAAAAAAAAAAAAGAGCTTTGTACCCTGCACAAATATGTGACCTGTTCAGTCTTCGAATCTCAGGCCCGTTCAAACTTATGGCCTATTCAAACTTGAGGTCTCTTCAAACTCATGGCCTCTTCAAACTTATGGCCTGGTCGAACTTATTGCCTCTTCAAACTTACGTCCCTTTCAGAAATGACTATGACATCAAATACTTCAAACTCTTTTAGCTGTATAGAGTACCGACAGAGTATCTTTTTTCTTTTCCGAGAGTATCCGGTAATTGTGATCAGATCAGCATGAAGCCTTCAACCATGACAATGTATTTTGTGATACAAGATATTCCTATGAGTCCACGGAGAAAATGAAACACGATAAGCTCCCAAGTGCACTTTCGTACAATTTGGTACCTTCCGTCAAATTTACTATAGAAAATGAAAATAATGGTTTGTTACCATTTTTTGATTGCATGATCCATAGGCAAGGAAACAAGTTTAAGTTTAGCGTATACAGAAAACCTACCAAAGTATGCTCATATATCCATTATTACTCATCTCAACATAACAGAGTTAGATTATCATCATTTCAATCTATGTTCCTTAGGGCTTTACGTATTTGCAGTCCAGAGTATACTGATGATGAGTTTGAGAAGATATATTCTATTGGATCTAAGTTAAAGTACCTTAGATCTTTCATTGATAAATCCCTAAAGTTAGCAAAGAAATCATTTTATAAAGTTAAGCCCAAACCTCTCATTGCTACCAAGAATCTTTTAGTTCTCCATTTTGATGATAATTTTACTTTACTTCCCATGTTGCTTAGCCCCCTTCTCTGTTCCTTCTTTTGGATAACAAAACTGGAGGGAGGATTTCCAGCCCCCCGCTCCCAGCCGTTTTAGTCGCCTTCTACAACACAGAAGGAATACGTGGGCTTTGACATCACCGTCACGAATTATTTAGTTAGTTACATACTTAGATACGGAGTTTGTGGTCGGAGTGGAAAATAGGAGGAGACTGTGTTGCTCATACGCTAAATGGAATATTTAACCAAGTTATGGACTTGACTGAGATATGCTGTCTAAGTCTGAGTTCACTGAGGGAGTTGTGTCGAGACGAGATGCAGATTGAGTGAGGAAAGGAACAAAATTAAAGGCTATGGAATGCAGTGTTGAGTCGTTAGCGTATGAGTTCATTTGGTTATTTCCTGAAGAAAAAAATTATTGATAGAAAAAAGGAGAAAAGTGTACTGGACAGGACAGAATCCTGAGGGACACCGCTGTTAATGGAGAAAGGAACGAGGGGCTGATCCATCAACAAACCAAGGAGAAAGATCGACCAGATAGGACGCTAGATATACGGGAGCAAAGTAAGGGGAGGGAAGCCAAAAGACGGAAGCTTAGAGATGAGACCCCAGTGCCACACCCTGTCCAATTCGATAGGTCGGAGTTCTGGTCTTAGGAGGATACAGCCTTTCGCTTTTTCTATGGTTCACTCTTGTCTCTAGACGTGTCCACGTTGTCTGTGGCAGAAAGTGACCTGGCCTTCCCTCGGGGACAGCATGTTCTAGAAGCCACTAGAATGCTACCACTTGCTTGTGCCCACAAGCCAGCGAGTGACTTCAGTTTGGCCACCATAGGTGACGAACACTGTGTGTTGCTGTCCTCGTATGTCCTTACATGTCATTAATAATCTATACCACAGTGTGTCAGTGTCGTTATTCCGCGAGAAATTAATGCACCATCACCTGCCACTACGTATCACAGTAGCAGCATATTTCACGTCATCATATATTACCATACGTTAACATGTCGTGACCCACCGTACGTTTCAGCTGTGGAACCATATTCCCAGCCAACATGTTACCATATGCCATATTCAGCGAAATGATCCGCTATACATCGAATAAAAAACAAATTTCTTAATTCCAAATCTTCTTTCCCCTCTATTCATATTAAGTTCGTCAGACATTACAAGGGCAAAAAATTCCTCGAAAAATGCTACTCTTGTGTTAAACAAGATTACGCAAGAATTGATTTCAGTCAATCATCATAAATATGTGTAATAAACATCGACATTTTGATGGTCTTCTGTTCTGTGTTTCCTCCGTAAGCGTTCGAGATACAGCAAATATTGCATTCTGTATTGTTTTCATCGTAGTACTTGAAGGGTATATTGATATATGTATTATGGAGGCAAATCTACCGCACCCTCTGACGACAGAGCAAACAATAGGAGCAGAGGACAGCCATTAAAAAGGCAATATTTATGGTGCTCGGATGGAATTCGGTAAACTGTTGCAAGATTAGAATACTTGTTGGATTCTAACCAGGTGAATGGAATGTTGTGAAGATGGATCTAGCTTTCTCGGAACTGCCTGGTTCATGAGTTTGTAGCCGGGATAAATATCTCATGAAAGCAGAATGGTGAACTTTGCCACAACGTCTCAGAGAAGATAACATCAAACCCAGGTTTAGAATGTTAAACTCGTATAGTGTAGGAACATTAATGGAGAATCTCTCTTTTTTTTCTAGTATTGGAAGGACGGTCGCCTCTGGCTGTCGGACACGATCCAAGGTTTATCTGGGGTTAACACTAGCTCTGGGGGAGGTCTGCGAGTACCTCTGGGTACGAGGCAGGACCCGAGGTTACTGAAAGGTTAAGGTAGCCGCTGCCTACCAGGTACAACTATGGATTAATCTAGAGTTAACTCCAGGACGAGCGACCAGGGACAACCTGAGGCTAATACTGCCACTATGGGGTTGGATGTCCTCGATGCCTCTTACAAACGAGAGTCTGTGTGAGGTGGACGGCTGCCCCTGGCTGTCAGGCTCGATCTGGTGATCATATGAGGAATTCCGTCACTATCAAGAAGCTAATTTGACTGGAAAGATAAAGACGACGAAGGCCATGAAATGTCCTAAAAAGTTTAACCGGAGTGTCTCATAACTGTTGAAGTTTTTGAGCCATTGTAAAACTCTAGGATTATTTCGGAGATATTGAATGCTCTGAGAGGTGTTGAGAAATAGAGTGAGGCAACGTTCAGTCGTGTCTTATGCAACTTTACCTGGAGTTCTTAAAAGAATTTTACTCCCGCTGTGTCATTAACGATTATAGTAAGCAACATATGCACAAGGTATGGCTACAGGACCGAATGATTCCTATAATCCATAGGCAAGGAAATAAGTTTAAGTTTAGCATATACAGAAAACCTACCAACGTATGCTCATATATCCATTATTACTCATCTCAGCCTGACAGAGTTAAATCATCATTATTTCAATCTATGTTCCTTAGGGCATTACGTATTTGCAGTCCAGAGTATATTGAGATGAGTTTGAGAAGATATATTCTATTGGATCTAAGTTAAAGTACCCTAGATCTTTCATTGAAAAATCCCTTAAGTTCGCAAAGAAATCATTTTATAGAGTTTAGCCCAAACCTCCCTTTGACACCAATAATCTTTTAGTTTTCCCTTTTAATAATAATTGTACTTTACTTCCCATGTTGCTTAAATCCTTTAATGAAAATGTTGCCTTCAGCAACAAAAATACTATAAAGAATATCTTAATCAGGAACTCACCAGAAAATTCTCCGGGGTGCATCTATAAAGTGCCATGTAGAAATTGTGATAAGTTCTATGTTGGGCAGACTGGTAAGGATCTTTCTGTTAGACTTAAGCAACATAAATATAGCATAAGAACGGGACAAGAAGTAAAGGAAGCGGAGAAAGTGAAGTGTTTTAGAGATGTCTGCGGGCGAGTATGGTTGTGTGTGTGTGTGTGTGTGTGTATTTTAGTGCGTGTACAGTCCTTTCTTCTGTTGTGCGTTTGCCTGCTAGGACAGTGTGTGTGTGTGTGTGTGTACTAGCAGTCTGTTTGTGTCCTCTACAGCTCTTTTAAGGTGGGCCAGAGGGTGAGTACAATATCGACTGCCACGATCCTCTCAACCACAGATTCTTGCACTATATTCGCTGTCGGATAAGATCCGAGGCCCTACTTTCACTGTATTCCATTCTCATTACTTTGCATCAACCGAGGTTGAATTTCATCAGTCATATACAGGACAACTTTGGAGTTTTCCCTATGTCTTATAAGGTCCATATAATTGTCATCATTCTCAACCTCCCTCATGACCTTGGCATCATCTGCAAACCTATTCAGGTACAAGTCCATTCCTTCAGGCAAGTGTGTATGTGTGTATGAGTGTATGATTACCCTTTTATGATTACCTATTTGCACTGTGCTGGGAGAGAATATGACACTCATGTGGCCCAATCTCTTGACCATTCTCTATTATCATAAACCGTTTTTGATTACTGTATACTGCATTCTCGTCCAGATTATTCCTTTCATCCGCTTCTCATACTGTAAAAATAACTCGCATCTTTTTTTTAACGCATTTCCTTCTAGATTTCATGTTATGTCTTGTGGTTGGTATTTTCTAACATCTTTCGAAGAAATTTTCAGTCACCATTATCAAGCTGTTTTCAAACGTAGAGTTTGCGATCAGGTCACCTCTCACTCTTCTCTCTTGTACAACTGGCAAGTCTAAGGACTGTAGCCTTTCCCTTTAACGCACCTCTCTTATTTTGGATATCGTCTTTGTTGTTCTCGTCTGGACCTTCTCTATGAGCTCTCTGTGAATATTCTAGGCGCGTTGACCAACATTTCGAAGCATATTCTTTGTCTGGCCTTACTTATGATGTGAAGAAATTGATGGATATTTCCTTATCAATAAAGTTTAATGCAAAACTAATGATTACTGACACACAGTTGATGTCCCTAACTATTCTTTTAAGATGGTTCTCTAGGGACAGGGAAGGACCAGGTCTACTCCCAGATCTTTCTTACGCACAAAGTCCTGCAGTTTTTGTGGGGGTTTTCCCTGCTAGATGATCTACATATCAAAGTTTTCTTATACTTGAACAATCCTCGTTATTTCACGTTTACTCGGACTGACATTTATGAACCATGTATCAAAAGGATTTTGGAATCTGCCAATGTCCTCATTTATCTTCATGCGACCTTCCATGTTTTCATATTCTTCATGACCTTTACATCATCTGCAAACATCTTCAGATAGGAATTCATACCTTCTGGCTAGTCATTAACATAAGAAGGGAAATGGTTCCAGAACAGAACCTTGCGGCACTCCGCTGGTGATCATAAACCCCTTTATAAAAGGCAACCATTACATGTATCTTTTTTTTTCCTTCCATCCACAAAGATGATAATCTGTCCATCGAAGGCGTCATCCCGTTTTTCCTATCAAGAGAATCAGCTACTTATACAGTTTCCTTCCTATTCAGGATAGTGTCAAATGCTTTCTGGCAGTCCAGATACAAACAATCCATCTAGCCTTTTCTTTCGTCCAATACTAACCTTTCTCTCGTAGAAATTCAAAAGGTTCTTTACGCATGACATCATTCTTCTTTTCATTTTTTTTCACCAATAACCATCAATTCTCTATATTTAGTACGTCCTTTAATTTTTGAAATACTGGACCACTTTTAAATATGGTAGCGTTTATGTATCCCTCTATAGCTGCTACTGATCTCCTGTGCCCCTTTTGTTTCACTGTCCCCAAGGTTTGTGTTCCACTGCAATAGCCATCATTCTCTCGAACAGCAGCAAAAACTGCTCGTTCAATTATCTCCCTGCCCGAAGTCATCAGGAGCTTCTGCCTGCTCTCTTTGTTGATGATAGTCTGTCGGTCACCCAGGAAAGACCCTTTTCACCCCTGTTGCCTTTTCATTCGTCTCTCCTTTCCAACTAGTTACACACTTTCCTTTTTTTTAAATTTTCTTCATCCGATTTCCTTTTGTACTCATAATCTTTGACTATTGGGTTTTGATATCCAAAATTCCTTCCCCATCTCTCGACGCTTTTCAGTCTCTTTGCTTTGATCCCTCAGTACCATAACCTCCCAGTGTGTAAACTAGGCTCATGATGGTTTCAGATCATTCATCTTCAACTTAATTTCTCATTTATTTTATTCCCATCCTTTGTAAGACTCTCATTTTCTAGCATCCTCCTCACAGATCTAGGTACTGCTGTTTGATCTTGATGCCTTTCCTTTTCGCCTGAGACTCAAACATAGGACATTCTCGCATAGTGGTTGTGTATATGTAACTGATACAAGCTCTCTTATCCTGTCTTGATATAGTGGTCTGTATTTTCCCCATTCTGGCTATTGGATTCCTGTTTGGCTGGCTCGTGTCACATTTATTTAGGGGTCTTCAACTCTCTCTCTCTCTCTCTCTCTCTCTCTCTCTCTCTCTCTCTCTCTCTCTCTCTCTCTCTCTCTCTCTCTCTCTCTCCTAAAGGTTCCTAACACTTGGTCAGTTCATTGGCACAAAAAGTAGTATCTGTCCAGATATAAAGATATTTAAAGCAGCATAGATGTTGCCCATTAGTTACAAATTCTTGACTACACACTTTTTACATAACTTTTTACATAACCCAATTGTGTGTCGTTGTTAAACTTTCAGCTCCGGTTACTTACGTTAGCCTCTCTCTGGATATGCTTTGAATGCGTCGTTATTGACAAGATGTTAGTTTGATATGATATAACAACCCTAATTAGCCCTTTCGTTTAATATCCGGGTCTCTCCCCTCCCAGTTGTCGTCTGACGTCTTCATTTGGCATTGTGAAGTGTTCTACCGAAACGATATTCCATAAAGAGGTCCATTCAAGCTTCAGGTCCCTCTTCACTCCTCGTGATACAGACTCCAGGTGTCACTTCTTGAGGGCGGAGCCCGGTAACACCTATGATCAACCCACGACCAGTTTCAATAAAAGAATCCTGATGTCACCAAGGACTTCTTTCTAAAGACTCTTGCAGCTTATAGCTGCGCTACTTAAGGTAGCAGGATACAGCAGAATCCTTCGTAGTGAGAAGTTCTTTGACGGGACTCACAATGATACAACCCCCTGACAAAAGTGACTTTTCACTCGCTGTGTCTCTTCTTGCAAGAGAGGAACCTGCCATAACGTTGGCAATATATTCTTAGAGACTTGTCACATAACTGAGAATGGAAGGTTGAGTCACTGCGGAGTATCAGAAAATTCTTGCCTGCTTTACGATGTTCCAGACAAGGGAGGACGACTCCGACGCCATTGAGGAGACAATAAACTGTCAGCTACAGGAAGCTCGACGGGTGTTAATATGAGGTCTCGCCCGTAAAGAAGGACGTTGGAGGGTGTGTGATGAGAGATCTTGTGATGTCCAGGTAGGATTAAGGATATGAAGGGGGTACGTGAAGCAGATGTGGGTAATGGAAGGTTTACTGAGGACCTGAGGGTATGTGGGAGAACCTGGGGTACGTGAGGCAGATGTGGGTAATTTAGGGTTTACTGAGGACTTGAGGGTATGTGGGAGAACCTGGGGTACGTGAGGCAGATGTGGGTAATGGAGGGTTTACTGAGGACCTGAGGGTATGTGGGAGAACCTGCGAGCCAGCTGGTGGTAGTGAAGGCACTGCAGGGAAGAGACCTGAAGGAATATCAATTGAAATACAAGTCTGCTGGGGACCTGAGATGTTTGGTCGGATTTTAGTAACCTGCTAGATGCACAGCACAGGATCATTACACGAAAGAATACTTGGGCGAAGGTTCATGTGGTACCCAGGCTTTGTGAAAGAAAAAACAAATTGCTCGAAAATCGAAATTCTTCTGAGTGTGAGGGGAAACCAGCCAAGTGAGCTGCTAGGTTAAGAAAAACAAAAAAGCTAAAGACTTACTGTGATCTCAAAGGTATACCAAACCGAAATTTAGGATCTGCAAGACAGTCAGCGTATTTGAGAGACGTCTTGACATACACTGGAATCTATTGGAGGACTAAGGAAGGAAATTGGTAGACACTCTATGATATCATGACATTATGCAAAGCCTCTTGGTTGATGGCTCCACAAGAGGGAACTTCAACATATGTCCAGGAATCGAAAGCCCTGCTTTGACTCCTTGCACTTGCCAGGAGTCAACTCTTAAGTCCAGAACCCGTCTTGTGAGTCCCGGGAGTCATTATATATATATATATATATATATCTCATATATATATCTCATTTCCAGCACATCCATCCTCCTGCGCACAACTCTATCCATAGCCCACGCCTCGCAACCATACAACATTGTTGGAACCACTATTCCTTCAAACATACCCATTATATATATATATATGTATATATATATATATATATATATATATATATATATATATATATATATATATATATAATGGGTATGTTTGAAGGAATAGTGGTTCCAACAATGTTGTATGGTTGCGAGGCGTGGGCTATGGATAGAGTTGTGCGCAGGAGGATGGATGTGCTGGAAATGAGATGTTTGAGGACAATGTGTGGTGTGAGGTGGTTTGATCGAGTAAGTAACGTAAGGGTAAGAGAGATGTGTGGAAATAAAAAGAGCGTGGTTGAGAGAGCAGAAGAGGGTGTTTTGAAGTGGTTTGGGCACATGGAGAGGATGAGTGAGGAAAGATTGACCAAGAGGATATATGTGTCGGAGGTGGAGGGAACGAGGAGAAGAGGGAGACCAAATTGGAGGTGGAAAGATATATATATATATATATATATATATATATATATATATATATATATATATTATGCTTTGCCGCTGTCTACCGCGTTAGCGAGGTAGCGCAAGGAAACAGACGAAAGAATGGCCCAACATACCCACATACAAATGTATATACATACTTGTCCACACACGCACATATACATGCATACACATCTCAACGTATACATATATATACACAAACACAGACATATACATATATGCACATGTACATAATTCATACTGTCTGCCCTTATCTATTCCCGTCGCCATCACGCCACACATGAGATAACAACCCCCTCCCCACCACCATGTGCGCGAGGTAGCGCTAGGAAAAGTCAACAAAGGCCACATTCGTTCACACTCAGTCTCTAGTTGTCATGTATAATGCACAGAAACCACAGCTCCATTTCCACATCCAGTCCCCACAGAACTTTCCATGGTTTACCCCAGACGCTTCACATGCCATGGTTCAATCCACTGACAGCACGTCGACCCCGGTATACCACATCGTTCCAATTCACTCTATTCCTTGCCTGCCTTTCACCCTCTTGCATGTCCAGGCCCCGATCCCTCTAAGTCTTTTTCACTCCATCTTTCCACCTCCAATTTGGTCTCCCACTTCTCTTTCCCTCCACCTCTGACACATATATCCTCTTGGTCAATCTTTCCTCACTCATTCTCTCGATGTGGCCAAACCATTTCAAACACCTTCTTCTGCTCTCTCAACCACACTCTTTTTACCACCACACATCTCTCTTACCCTTTCGTTACTTACTCGATCACACCACCTCACACCACATATTGTCCTCAAACATCTCATTTCCAGCACATCCACCTTCCTCCGCACAACTCTATCTATAGCCCACGCCTCGCAACAGTATATCATTGTTGGAACCACTATTCTTTCAAACATACCCATTTTTACTTTCCAAGATAACGTTCTCGACTTCCACACATTCTTCAACGCTCCCAGAACTTTCGCCCCCTCCCCCACCCTATGATTCACTTCCCCTTCCATGGTTCCATCCGCTGCCAAATTCACTCCCAGATATCTAAAACACTTCACTTCCTCAGTTTTTCTCCAAACTTACCTCCAAATTGACTTGTCACTAAACCCTACTGTACCTAATAACCTTGCTTTTATTCACATTTCCTCTCAGCTTTCTTCTTTCACACACTTTACCAAACTCAGTCACCAGCTTCTCCAGTTTCTCACCCGAATCAGCCACCAGCGCTGTATTATCAGCTAACAACAATTGACTCACTTCCCAAGCTCTCTCATCCACAACAGACTGCATACTTGCCCCTCTTTTCAAAACTCTTGCATTCATCTCCCTAACAACCCCATCCATAAACAAATTAAACAACCATGGAGACATCACACACCCCTGCCGCAAGCCCACATTTACTGAGAACCAATCACTTTCCTCTCTTCCTACACGTACACATGCCTTACATCCTCGATAAAAACTTTTCACTGCTTCTAACAACTTGCCTCCCACACCATATATTCTTAATACCTTCCACAGAGCATCTCTATCAACTCTATCATGTGCCTTCTCCAGATCCATAAAAGCTACATACAAATCCATTTGCTTTCCTAAGTATTTCTCACATACATTCTTCAAAGCAAACACCTGATCCACACATCCTCTACCACTTCTGAAACCACACTGCTTTTCCCCAATCACCCTCTCAATCAATACCCTCACATATAATTCCCCAGGAATACTCAACAAACTTACACCTCTGTAATTTGAGCACTCACTTTTATCCCCTTTGCCTTTGTATAATGGCACTATGCAAGCATTCCGCCAATCCTCAGGCACCTCACCATGAATCATACATACATTAAATAACCTCACCAACAAGTCAACAATACAGTCACCTCCTTTTTTAATAAATTCCACTGCAATACCATCCAAACCCGCTGCCTTGCCGGCTTTCATCTTCCGCAAAGCATTTACTACCTAATTATATATATATATATATATATATATATATATATATATATATATATATATATATATATATATATATATGTATATATATATATATATATATATATATATATAGGTTTTTTCTAATGCGCATACGACAGCGCATTTAGTTAATAATCTTCTTTCTTATGTTCTCTAAATTTCTCAGTATTATTGTCCGTAGTCCATCATTTAATGCAATCAAGCTTTCGCCTTCAGATAGGCATCATTAGGAATCTAAAAGAATAGAAAAGTACTGCCTCACGAGACTTGGATAAGAAAAGAAAAACGCAAAAAGTAAGGAAACCACTAAACAAATTAACCATCTCCTGGAGGGTAGTACAATCTAAATACAACAAATGGAAACAGGAAAATAGGAAACTGACAGTCGAGTAAAAACAGTACAATCTAAATACAACATATGGAAACAGGAAAACTGGAAACTTACAGTCGAGTGAAAACAGAAAAGAACGATATTACACAAGAAAGTCCATTACTAAATATACTAAAAAGGACCAAGCGAGAACGTTATTGTCCGGATGTGGAGCTGAGGTCAGGTTGGGCTCGTCTGATTCTCTGAGACCTTCGTGACACTGGACCGTGTTCCTCACACCCCGCAGTAAGACTGTGCTCCTGATACCCAGCAGTGGCGGACTCGGTAACTTGTGATGGATCTATGTCGTGCCCATCCGTCTATGCCCTATTGGTGGTCCATCAAAAAGTTGTATGGCGGTGGTCATGTCTGTCTGGATATTGATGATAGATACTTTCTCTCTAGTGTGAATGGCTTCTAATATCTATATATTCTCCTCCGATCACTGCACCTAACAATGATTCTTGTGTTATTCATTGTAATCTCCTTCTTTAGTCTTATTCCATGCTTTTGTACAATGTTCTGATCGTTGTTCCAGTCAACGAAGTGGCCACAGGCTCGCATGTGCAAGAACAGAGTGTATCCCATTAATATCTTAGGTTTACCCAAACTACTTGAGGAACATGATATCAACCTTGCACTTAAGAAGAGCTGATACAAAACTCGCTTGAAAACTTCAATGATTGTGTTTATCGGATACAAAGCAAGCACTGCACTAAACCTTACTTGGGACAAGGTGGTAAAGATCGGAAATTAAGAATAAAGCAGCATCACTATTGAATTCATTATGGACAAGAATCAAGTACTCTGTTCTTGCACATGAGTGACTTGGGCCACTCTGTTGAGTGGAACAACGCTTGAAAGATTGTATCTTGTCATTTTCGGTTAATTTAGATATCAAAAAATCTAGTCTTATGAAACAGACTTTCAACAGCAACTTCAATATTGATTGATTTAGACATGCACAACTTAAGATCCTTTTCATTATCAAAGATATTCGTCAACTTGTACAAGATTGTGAGATAAATCATGACCCCGACCCTTACCTGTGTTCACCTGACATGTGACCTTTGGCCACTTGACCCTTTGACGAGCCAGACCCAACTCTCTGGTGATCACATTTCTTAAGTGACTGAACCTGCTTGATTTTCCCCTGGCGAGGTCATGCGTCTTACATGCTGTTCGAGTGTGTGTGTGTGTGTGTGTGTGTGTGTGTGTGTGTGTGTGTGTGTATTCCGACTTCTAGAAGCTGATGGTGGAGTTGGTGGATGTCTGGCAAAATATGTAAGGTGAGACGTAATGCCACAGGTTTACAACTATACGTAGACTGACTGTGATGGTTCACCCCCCTGCAACGATCACCAACACTGTCTTAGTCTACAACTGAAGGTTTACCCCCCTCGCCTTCCTTTGGTTTACTTATACAAAGGTCCCTCATCACTCTGCTGTGGTTTATTGGCTGAATGTTCACTACATAGCTCTTGGCCTTAGTTTGAACGGTCATAGTTTAGTATTCAATTTTCTCCACCAATGAAACGTAGTTTCTTGTTAAAAGTTTACGACCATTCTCCCATGGATAATGACGCAGTTCCTTGTAGCTGATGAATGTTTGCAAATGCAAAGTTCTGAAATGCTCTCGTAGACGTCTATTATGTTATAACTTTTAAGATAACACGTATCTATTCCGCCTGTTGTGAGATCTTCATCCGGAATGAATAAATGAATGAATAAACCCCCGACTTTCTGTACAGTGTCCCTGGTTTTTTTTTTACGATAAATTGATTTAGGTTTTCATATACGATGCGTTTGCCCGATTCACCAAGAGCTAATTGTAATTTCATTCTTAACGCTTCCTAATTATGCAAAGGGTTTATTGATCACGAGGAAGATTTCCGTATAGACAAAGCTTCTGAATCATGAATAAACGCATCATAATGCAATCTGATCCTGTTCCATGATGTGTCCATAGACGTTATCATCAGACACACAAGTTGGCGCTTCTCATGCCTCTCACCAGATTACATCCCTTATAGTTCAGTGACGGAATGCGAAGGGATCCTATGTCGCAAGACTGACATTGATCCCATAAGATACAGTGTCCCGAAAAGGATCTTATTTTTTCATGGTTTTGTGGTAAGACTTTGGGAGCGGTAAGAGGCCAAGACACAAGCCGAAAGAATTTGTCTCAAAAAAATTTGTGCTTCGTCCATCGCCTTGAAAGAATGGTCTCCGACGTCGCTGGAAAGGACGGGAAACTGTCTTATGACTGACTCTATATAGGAAAATGTATGTCAGAGAGAGAGAGAGAGAGAGAGAGAGAGAGAGAGAGAGAGAGAGAGAGAGAGGGAGGGAGGGAGGTACTCACGGCAGTTGTGCTCATCGCTGGCGTCGCCACAATCGTCGACAAAGTTGCAGACGGCGTAGGACGGGACACAGAAGCCGTTGGTACACTTGTTGTGGGTCGTGGGGCAAATCCACGTCTCTGTAAAGGGAAGAAGAAGATGGTTTTCTTTACGGCACAGTAATGGGTTATGACACAAAGATGGTACAACTAATCTATGGTACGTAGATGGTGCAGTCGTAACTTCATATGGTACAAAGAAAATGTTGTCATATATGGTACAGTATGGAGATAATGTTGTCATATATGGTACAGTATGAAGATAATGTTGTCATATATGTTACAGTATGGAGATAATGTTGTCATATATGGTACAGTATGAAGATAATGTTGTCATATATGGTACAGTATGAAGATAATGTTGTCATATATGTTACAGTATGAAGATAATGTTATCATTTATGTTACAGTACAAAGATAATGTTGTCATATATAGTACAGTATGAAGATAATGTTGACATATATGGTACAGTATGAAGATAATGTTGACATATATGTTACAGTATGAAGATAATGTTGGCATATATGGAATATCATACGCTCGTGAAAGGTACGAAAGTTATGACGATATCTTGAACTTTAATCTGTATGTCTTCCCCTTCAAAACAGCAAGTCAAAGAATTCCCAAGTAAAACAAAATTCTTATTCCACTCAGAGCAAACAATAATGCAAACATAGTCGTGAATTTAGTGAGCAAAGGAACCGCCCTGTAAGTTGCCTCGAAGCCATTTCTGAATTTACTTTCTAGTTGCATAAGACTGAGTGAGTTATGAAACTCTGTAGAAACGTTCAAATGCACGATGGTGGAAAATCATCACACACTCTCACAACTGCTTCAGGAGTAGCGCTACTCCTTTCTTACTTCTTGTCCTCTCACCAACCCGAAGGCTTTTCCAACCAACTCTTCCCTTTTACCCTTGAGCTTTGTTTCACTCACAGCCAAAACATCCTGGTTTCATTCCTTTCTTCTCATCTTGTTTACAATCACACACACACACTCACACTCAGACATCCCAATCTGTGCCTTCGAGGAGGATGAGCACCTCCCGCTTGACTTTTTCTTTTGTTTCCTCTATCAAAGATTGAAATATATGGAAGGAGGGTTTACAATCGCACGTCCCCAGCTCCCACTCCCTTTGATCGCCATCTTCGACACGCGGGTAACACGGAGGTTAGAATTCTTTCTCCTCTACCTTAGGACAAAGCGAGACTAGCAAAGCTCGTCTGGTTCTATATATTCAGTTCGAGTCTCTAATCACTTGGATCAAGTAATGCTAAGGCCTCATAACTGATCCTCTGTTGAAGTGAGTAATAGGATCATAACTGACACGAGAATAGTGTTGATTCTGAGACGATTTCGGATGACTTTGATGATAGATGATTGATCGTCTTTTATTTACTGTCGTTAACACTTATAGTAATCCTTAGATACCCTATGACAACCGCTTATATTTTTTCTTGGATACCACTCACTAAAGTTCTGGTTTACTGAAGGTGGCACGACCTATGAGTATTCGATATGAAGTCTGACATATTCCTACCCCAGCTGCGAGCCCAATTTGGTGCCATCACCTTCATAACAAAAGAGTATGTTTTCCAAGGGCCCCCTTCACGCTCCCCCTATACTCGTGTGTTTCCTGCAAGTGATTCCAATTTGTGTGTTATAGGGAGGGGGAGGGTTTGAAACACTCATTTTGCCCCGCCCCTCTGCCTTGTTTATGTTCAATGTCTTTACTTTGTATACACACACACACACACACACACAAACCCACCATCCTAAGCCAGGCGCATATCTATCGTCTGACCCCAAGGTAAGGATGAACACTTAGGTTTGGTGTGGGCCTAAGGCCGCGCCTAGGATTCGAACATATGTGTGACCGACCCCGGGAGGGCCAATGATGACCCACGGTCTGTAACGAAACATTAAACCATGAAGGTTCGTGTGTGTGTGTGTGTGTGTGTGTGTGTGTGTGTGTGTGTGTGTGCGTGCGTGAGCGCGGGCGCAAATGCAAATAATAGCAGAATTACAAACGGTCGTTATCTTATTAACGTTAAGTCATAGAGAGCAGACTGATATCATCCACATGGGCGCCCGCACATACACACACGCAAGGTGCCGCTCCTCCAAGACCTTTAACATAAGTGGAATATAAATATGCTCTCTTGTGGCGCCCCACCTGCCAAGTGCAGCGGGAGAGCCTCCACAGCGCTACAATGTAGCAGAGTTTTGTGCTACTCTTCCCCTGTCTGTTATGTTGCGTGTGACAGTTACTTTGTGGTCGGCATGGTAAACATTGTAAACATTTCTTTGTTAAACTGAATCGTTTTTCTTTTTTTTTTTGATGATCACAGTAAAGTTAACTGCAAGCTTTATTTCTTTTAATTAATCTTCCATTTAGCGCACTATATTCGTTTCCACAAAAATAAACGTATTTCTTTAGATAGGTAAATATATCAAAATCATAAAACTTGTTTCACGAGTTGTATATTTATTTATTATAATTTGTCGCTGTCTCCCGCGTTAGCGAGGTAGCGCAGGGAAACAGACGAAAGAATGTCCCAACCCACCATCATACACATGTATATACATACACGTCCACACGCGCACATATACATACCTATACATATCAACGTATACATACATATACATACACAGACATATACATATATATACACATACTTGCTGCCCTCATCCACCCCCGTCGACACCCCGCCACACATGAAATGGCATCCCCTTCCCCCGGCGCTTGCGCGATGTAGCGCCGGGAAAAGACACCGAAACCACAGCTCCCTTTCCACATCCAGGCCCCACAGAACTTTCCATGGTTTACCCCAGGCGCTTCACATGCCCTGGTTCAATTCATTGACAGCACGTCAACCCCGGTATACCACATCGTTCCAATTCACTCTATTTCTTGCATGCCTTTCACCCTCCTGCACGTTCAGGCCCCGATCGCTCAAAATCGTTTTCACTCCATCATTCCACCTCCAATTTGGTCTCCCACTTCTCGTTCCCTCCACCTCTGACACATATATCCTCTCTTTCAATCTTTCCTCACTCATTCTCTCAGTGACGAAACCATTTCAATACACCCTCTTCTGCTCTCTCAGCCATACTCTTTTTATTACCTCACATCTTCTCACCCTTTCATTACTTACTCGATCAAACCACCTCACACCACATATTGTCCTCAAACATCTCATTTCCAACGCATCCACCCTCCTCCGCACAACCTTGTCTATAGCCCACACCTCGCAACCGTATAACATTGTTGGAACCAATATTCCTTCAAATATACCCATTTTCGCTCTCCGTGGTAACGTTCTTGCCTTCCACACATTATTCAACGCTCCCAGAACCTTCGCCCCCTCCCCCACACAGTGACTCTCTTCCCTTTCCATGGTTCCATCCACTGCTAAATTCACTCCCGGATATCTAAAACACTTCACTTCCCTCAGTTTTTCTCCATTCTAAGTTACCTCCCAATTAACTTGTCCCTCAACCCTAAGGAACCCAATATCCTTGCTCTTACTCACATTTACTCTCAGCTTCCTTCTTTCACACACTTTATCAAACTCAGTCACCAGCTTCTGCAGTTTCTCACCCGAATCAGCCACCAGCGCTTTATCATCAGCGAACAATAACTGACTCACTTCTCAAGCCCTCTCATCCACAACAGACTGCATACTTGCCCCTCTCTCCAAAACTCTTGCATTCATCTCCTTAGTCACCCCACCCATAAACAAATTAAACAATCATGGAGCCATCACGCAACCATACCGCAAACCGACATTCACTGAGAACCAATCACTTTCCTCTCTTCCTGCTCGTACACATGCCTTACATCATCGATAAAAACTTTTCACTGCTTCTAGCAACTTGCCTCCCACAAATACAAATCCATCTGTTTTTCTAGGTATTTCACACATACATTCTTCAAAGCAAACACCTGACCCACACATCCTCTACCACTTCTGAAACCACACTGCGCTTCCCGAATCTGATGCTCTGTACATGCCTTCACCCTCTCAGTCAATACCCTCCCATATAATTTCCCAGGAATACTCTACAAACATATATCTCTGTAATTTGAACGTTCATATTTATCCCCTTTGCCTTGGTACAATGGCGCTACGCATGCATTCCGCCAATCCTCAGGCACTTCACCATGAAACATACATACATTGAATATCCTCACCAACCAGTCAACAACACAGTCACCCCCTCTTTAATAAATTCCACTGCAATACCATCCAAATCCGCCGCCTTGCCGGCTTTCATCTTCCGCAAAGCTTTCACTACCTCTTCTCTGTTTACAAAATCATTCTCCCTGACCCTCTCACTTCGCACACCACCTCAACCAAAACACCCTATATCTGCCACTCTATCATCTAACACATTCGATAAACCTTCAAAATACTCACTCCATCTCCATCTCACATCACCATTACTTGTTATCAACTCCCCATTAGCCCCCTTCACAGATGTTCCCATTTGTTGTCCTGTCTTACGCACTTTATTTACCTCCTTCCAGAGCATCTTCTTATTCATCCTAAAATTTAATGATACTCTCTCAACCAAACTCTCATTTGCCCTCTTTCTCACCTCTTGCACCTTTCTCTTGACCTCGTGCCTCTTATTTTGCTACATCTCCCAGTCATTTGCACTATTTCCCTGCAAAACTCAACCAAATGCCTCTCTCTTCCCTTTCACTAATAATCTTACTTTCATCCCACCACTCACTACCCTTTCTAATTTACTCACCTCCCACCTTTCTCATACCACAGGCATCTTTTGCGCAAGCCATCACTGCTTCCCTAAATACATCCCATTCCTCCCCCCTCGTCATATGTCCTTTGCTCTCATCTTTTTCCATTCTGCACTCTATCTCTCCCGGTACTTCCTTACACAAGTCTCCTTCCCAAGCTCACCTACTCTCACCACCCTCTTCACCCCAACATTCTCTCTTCTATTCTGAAAACCTCTACAAATCTTCACCTTCGCCTCCACAAGATAATGATCAGACATCCCTCCAGTTGCCCCTTTCAGCACATTAACATCTACAAGTCTCTCTTTCACGTACCTATTAATTAACACGTAATCCAATAATGCTCTCTAGCCATCTCTCCTGCTTACATACGTATACTTGTATATATCTCTCTTTTTATACCAGGTATTCCCAATCGCCAGTTCTTTTTATACCAGGTATTCCCAATCACCAGTCCTTCTTCAGCACACAAATCTACAAGCTCTTCACCATTTCCATTTTCAACACTGAACACCCCATGTACACCAATTATTCCCTCAACTTCCACATTACTCACCTTTGCATTCAAATCACCCATCACTATAACCCGGTCTCGTGTATCAAAACTGCAAACACACTCACTCAGCTGCTCCCAAAACTCTTGCCTCTCACGATCTTTTTTCTCATGCCCAGGTGCATATGCACCAGTAATCACCCATCTCTCTCCATCCACTCCATCCACCCATCTCTCTCCATCCACTCCATCCACCCATCTCTCTCCATCCACTCCATCCACCCATCTCTCTCCATATATATATAGATATGTTTGTTTTTGAAAAGCATCGACTGAAGACATATTGCCACTTAACCTACACAACCCTACCAATTGAGATATGGCGCTGCATCCGGGGTGGAATTTAAGCTCGTGTAAGAAAAGAAATGAAAATACACACACACACACACACACACAGACACACACACACACACACACACACGTATAAAAATCCCCTACACCCACATACAAAGAAAAGCGTATATACACGGACACATTCTCTCCCTGAAACACGCACATTGTTCATCACATACATACATGCACAAACATACATGCACATACATACATGGACAAACAGACTACAAACTAAACAATCACAAAGGAACGTAAGGAACGTAGACATACACACGACAAGCTCAAACAAACGTATATTCATACACTCAAGATCATCTAATGAACTAGACCAATAAAACAATGACTGTGGCACAAAATGTAGCTCACGGTCGATATCAAAACTCCAGATGGCGCTGCAGTGTCAGCTTTCAACTTATATATCCATCATTTTTGGGTCTGATTACGTCGCTAATATTCCAGTAATGAGAACACAGGACATGGGAGGTAATAACCTCCTCACCCAGGCTTCGAACCCATGAAGAACGGACTGGTTCACACCTTCCAGCATCCGCAGTATTGGCGCCTTGGATGTTGTCCTCCTTCCATATGGCTAAACACACACACACACACACACACACACACACACCTGGCACAGGCTGTGTACATGCAGTACATGTACAGGAGTGGAGATAAGGTGCACACAGCACGAAAACGATCTTTATACTTTCAGAGTGACATGATATGACACAAGGACGAAGAAAAAGACATTTTCCTACTTCATGTATTCCAGACTCCAAGTTACCAAGTGATCCTTCTGAGACCTATCGTTCACTGGTGTAAAGATGTATTTACCGTATGTACAAATATGAAATATTAACAGACAGGGCAACACAAATGCATAACTCTTGCCCCGTAACACACAGTCGTGACCATACACACACACACACACACTGACATAAAGATACAACAGTGGTTTACAGGCTTCTGCTATGTAGTGATCTGCGTCGCTTACTATAATACATGCATGGGCCCGCCTGAGTTCGATAACTGGGTGCGGCAGTCGGCCCACGGCCAACCTAGCATTTTCGTCCTCCCTTCTGGGTTGGTACTTGGTCTAGGCTCTCTCTCTCTCTCTCTCTCTCTCTCTCTCTCTCTCTCTCTCTCTCTCTCTCTCTCTCTCTCTCTCTCTCTCTCTCTCTCATCCAAGTTAAAGCATCCTAGATCTTTCATTGATAAACCCCTAAAATTAGTAAATAAATCATTGTATAGTTGAACCCAAACCTCCCCTTGACACCAAGAACCTTTTAGTTCTCCCATTGTAGTAATAATCTTACATTGCTTCCCTGGTGGCTTGAATCCTTTAATGTCAATATTGCCTTCAGTAATATCAATACTATTAAGAACATCTTAATAAAAGAACTCACCAGAAAATTCTGCGGGTTCTGTTTACAGAATATCTTGTACAAATTTGTAATATGCTTTATGTTTCGTAGACTGGTGAGGGGTTTTTTTTAATGTTAGACTTCAGCAACATAAATATAGTATAAGAATTGGACAAGAGTCAAATGCTTTGTTTAATCATGTTAAACATTATGACCACTGTATTGAATGGACTAATACTAATTCAGTTATTAACTGTAACTCCTTTACCATGAGAAATATCATTTGAGTCTTCTCTTGCTAAATACATAAAGAATTGCAACACTGATGTTAGTGAAGGTCTACACACATGGGATAGCTCTGTTGTCGGTCTTGGAAATAGAAGTAGATGTGAGGTGTGTGTGTCAGGGAGGCCAGACGAGCGTGTGAGGGGAGGTGGTTATATGTTTTATTTCTGATGACACGGGCGTTGGTGCCTGATACGGGGAAGACACTGCACAATTTGGCTTCACAGTTCGAGTTAGATTGTACAAGAGGGGGAAGGTTGAGAGTACATGTGAACAGAAACAAGGTTATTAAGTTTAGAGAGAGAGACAGAATAGTTGGGGGGGTGGAGAAAACTTGGAAGAACATGAAACGATATGGATACATGGGAGTGGACATGGCAGGGAAAAGGATCATGGGAGATGAGGTATATCATAGGGTGGATGAGAAGGAGGAGGAGGAGGAGTAGGAGGAGGAGGAGGAGGTGAAGGAGGGGGAGGAGGTGAAGGAGGAGAAGGAGGAGGTGAAGGAGGGGGAGGAGGTGAAGGAGGAGAAGGAGGAGGTGGAGGAGGAAGAGGGGGAGTCATCGGTGCATTGAGGAATGTGTGGAAAACGAAAGATTCGCCAGCTACTAGGAGGCCAAGATGAGCGTGTTTGAAGGTACAGTAGCGAGGAGAAGGAAGAATCAAGTTGGAAATGAAATGTATGAAGAACTTTACGTAGTGTGAGTAGGAATAATAAGAGTTTCTATACCACTGCTCTTTCCCTAATCTATCATTTCTGACTATGTCGACCCTCCTCACACCAAAATATCGTCTTTAAACATTTCATAACCCACACCCTAACCCTTCCTCCTCCTCACACTCTCATCTAGAGCTCTCGTCCCGCATTGATTCAAAACCATTGGAACTATTGTACCTTCATACACATCCATATTCACGCTCCCAGGTGGTGGCACCTGTCTTTCCACACATTCATCAATGCTCCCAAGCCCTTCGGCCCCTCACCCATCCTATGATTCACCTCACTTTCCATGATTTCATTCGCTGCCATGTTCACTCTTGAGGAACCTAAGAGTCTTCACTTGATCCAATCTTCAATTCAAACTCACACCTCAGTCTGGGGTACGAGTTTGAATGGAGAGAACCTGGAGGAAATGTAGTGTATCAAACACCCGGGAAATGTCCATAAGAGCTAATAGAACCCTGGTAGCTGAAGCGAGCCACAGGTTATACGAGGAGGCAAAGTTCTTGGGTGCAACATTACATTTTAAGACCAGCGATACAGTGAGAAACTTGCGAATAAAAAAGAAACTAGTCTGAAATTTCAAATGGTTTTATTTATGAGAAACTATGCAAAGATTGCATTAAAGCTTACTTGGGGTACAGTAGAAAAATAAATGTATCTAAAAACAGAGCAGCATCAGTATTGTGTTCGTGTTTGGTAAGAACTCAGTGCCAAATTCTTGTACATTGTATCTTGTCATTCAATGGTTGATATAGATATAGAATCAAAGAGTTTGAATAGAATCCTCAGCATTAGTTTAGGCATCTCCGGATTAGATCCTATCATAGTCAAAAGAACTGTCGACTAGCACCACTTCGTGAGATAGAAGATAACACGACACCTTGTCTGTGATCACCTGACATGGCTCTGGTCATCTGACCTTTTGATAACCTGAACCTTCTCCTGGGATCATATGTCTTACTTGATCCTCCCGCTTGACCCTCGCCTGACGAATCCATGCGCATTACTTGTATATTATAAACAAATGAATATATATATATATATATATATATATATATATATATATATATATATATATATATATATATATATATATATATATATATGGCTGTTGAAGGTTTGTATGTTTTATGAAAGTGCGCGTTCATATGCACTTTGTTCATTGACATATATATATATATATATATATATATATATATATATATATATATATATATATATATATATATATATATATATATATATAATTATCATTCATTTATACTTGATCGGCGTTTTCCACGTTAGCGAGGTAGCGCCAGGAAACAGAAAAAAAAATGGCTCATCCCCTCATATACACACACACAGTCTACCTGTCATGTGTAATGCACCGAAAGCACAGTTCCGTATTCACATCCAGGCCCCCACAGACCTTTCCATGGTTTACCCCAGATGTTCCACATACCGTGTGTGTGTTTGCCATTTCCCTTCGAAGGTAGGTCGCGCCAGTAATAATCTTCGTAATGGTTTCATTCGCACGCATCATGTATAATTCGCATCCATCATGTATAATTCACCGAAATCAGAGCTTCCTATCGAAAACCAAGCCTTACAGACATTCCCGTTGGTTTTTTCTTTTCCAGATTACTTCATATTGCCTTTAGTTCAGGCCATAGATATCATACTGTCCCCTATCCAACCCAGGACTGTAATTACCCCTATCCCCTATACGACTTGGAACTTCCATATGTGCTTAGGCCCTCAACCTTAAACGCATCTTTCACTCCATCCTTCCAGGTCCTCCTTGGTGTCCCTCTCTTCCTTGTTCCCTCCACTTCTGACACGTAATGTCCTCCTAGCCACATCGTTTCCACACTCATCCTCACCATACATGCATACCATTGTAGCATAACTCCTCCTCTTTGCCTGTTGCTGCTTCCCTGCCTCCATCACTGATGGTCCTTTTTTGTCCTCTTTGTTCTCCTAACACTGTACATACTTCCTTCCAAAACACTTTCTCATTCTCTTAAAGTTTACAAGTTATTCTTCGTCCTATCTCTCATCTCATCTCTTTTTCACCCAGTGTCAACTTCCTCTTTACCTTGTGCTGTTCTCTCATATCCTACGTCTCCCAGCCACTCAAACGTTTCCGTTAGATATTTTTCGGTGGGGAAGTTCTGTTGGTGCCTAATTCGCGTCAGGCACAGATCATAAATACTTCTTAAAAAAGAATGGAATAAAAAATGGAGACTGTGAATATTGCTACAGTACCAAAAGGAAAGTTGGTATATCTAAAAGTCAAAATGAATTGGACAAGACAACACCAGCAACAAAGGAACTATTGTTTACATAATCCCCTTCAATGGAAGCCGACGAAACATTCCCCGGTATGACAACCAACGTCGAATACTCCTGTGACCAACGTCGAATACTCCTGTGACCAACGTCGAATACTCCTGTGACCAACGTCGAATACCCCTGTGACCAACGTCGAATACTCCTGTGACCAACGTCGAATACTCCTGTGACCAACGTCGAATACTCCTGTGACCAACGTCGAATACTCCTGTGACCAACGTCGAATACTCCTGTGCTATACAAGGGGCTTCCACCCAGATGGGACGAAGGCCATGTATTGTCTCATTTGCTAGAGGGAGGTAAAAGGAAACAGTAGAAGCAGCGCACTTACGAATGAAAAATAAATGTCGTCATATGACTGATATGTTAAGTCATACTGGCTTACGTGGGTGGTTAAAGAGAAATTATAAAACGTGTTAAAAGCTATCCAGATAACCAATGTGACGTATCACAAATTATACGTTATGCTATTGTACTGACCACAAGTGAACCTGACCTTATCGTTAGTTTACCTCAATGGACAGGACACTTCTTCTGCAAACCACGGTGGGCATTATAAACCCCTTTATAGACAAGAATGATTCCATTGTACACACTAACAACCTCTCCTTTTCTAAAGAGACAAGAGCTCCAAATCATTTGACACAGAGGACACGAACTACTTCGTTCCCTGACTACACTGAATACAATCCATTCGTCTCTTGACCACAGTGGACACGACCCTCTCACCTACTAACTACAGGTATATAAATGCCCATCCCTCGTGTATGAGCCGAGCAGGACTTGATCTCCAGTTACTTACCACAGTGCTCCTCGTCTTCGCCTCCCGTGCAGTCGCTGACGGTGTCGCACCTTCTGATGATGTCGATACACTCATCTCGGCACTGGTACTCGTTCGTGAGGCAGCCTGATGGGGGAGAAGTGGGGAAAATACTTTAGTGTGTTGTGGAGGAGAAGTACTGGAGGGGGGAGGAATGTAGGTTCCTTGGTACAGAGGTTTTGGCAAGACAGTGGTGGGGAGATAAGAATCATTGCAGTAATGTCAGAAAGGTTGAGAGTTGGTGAGAGATGGTATGAATAATGCTAGGTCAAAATGGATGAGTATGGTCGTAAGTTAAAGAGATAAGAAATGGGGGAAGAGATACTATAGTACAGCTAAGAAGCTGATTATATTAGGATGAAAACAGTTCATAATAATAGCCTCAGTGAACAGTTGATACAACTGATGACTGATCAAAGCAATGAACAAGTCATCCATATAGCAATACATTGTGTCTGATGTGAACCAAAACAATAATAATATTCACTTGGTTAAACATACTGTAATGTGAAAGTTTTCTGTATACCCGAGGTGAACATGTATGTCAAATGAATAGATTATCTCCCACCTTCCCTTATATTACCTTGATGATGAATATGGGCCTTAGGATGCATTTCCAAACACACACACACACACACACACACATGCAATCAAGCATGTAAACACAAGCAGCTCCAGCTGACAATACCGCCAGTAGTTCATGCCGAGATAATGATGGACGCCACCTTCCCTTTGTCTTCTTCTTGTACATTTAAGTGGAGAAGTGGAGGGAGCTGATCAGAGAAAGGCCCCTGAATAATAACACCCTTCTTCGATAAGACAGATTTATCTTATTGTATTTTGAGGAATAAAGCTGCAGCGGATGTTAGTCAATCTCATTTCAAAAGGCAAAAAAAAAGGATGGAATATAGATACATACACACCCACAGGGTATGTATATTAACAAGACACCAAGACCACACCTCCAGAAATTCACCCACATGCATCAAACACCATACTTCTCTACACACTACCTCCTTCCATTTTAAACCGTTTCCTTCCCCCCGTTCCACCTCTTCTTCCTCTCTTCTAACCATTCTATTCAGAAAGAAATGGTGGTTAAACCACGCATTCAGATCAAATGATGAGAGTTATCAAGTTTAGGAGAAAGAAATCTTAAATCAACTATTCACATTAAGAATGTCTAACAGTGAATAAGTGTAAAAATGTGAATATACAACTTTAAAAAAGAAAGGCTAAAGTGGAGTGTGATTGTGAATGAGAAAGCAAAAGAGATTATAATTTACTAACAGGCAGCTCTACCAGCAAATATGCCCGCTAGCTAATTCCAGATCTTTAATTTCATTAATGTTTATAGTATTTATCCCCAGGGGTAAGGGAGAAAGAGTACTTCCCATGTATTCCCTGCGTGTCGTAGAAGGCGACTAAAAGGAGAGGGAACGGGGGGCCTGAAAATCCTCCCCTCTCATTTTTCTCATGATTTTCCAAAAGAAGGAACAGAGAAGGGGGCCAAGTGAGGATACTCCCTGTCAGGCTCAGTCCTCTGTTCTTAACGCTTCCTCGCTAACGCGGGAAATGGCGAATATGCATGAAAATTTATACTATCGTCATTATCATTATGATGATGATCATCATTATAATTATCATTAATATCATTATTGATTTTCTGGGAAGAGTCTACTTTGAGCCAAAGGCTACCTAAAAGCCATTCTTGAACAGTTGAGAAAACAAAGCAAGACCAGCAACACTGCACAAACCAGACAAATAAGATTCACAGATTGGACCTGGAAGTCAGACCAAGCTAGGCTAAGCTTACTATCAAATACACACACACACACTCCCAGACGCTCACACACACACAAACACACACACACACACACACACACACACACACACACACACACACACACACACAAGGGCAACCGTGGTGCAGTGGTTAGCGTCGCTGGCCGTGATTTACGCTAGGACCTGACTGGGTTCACTTAAATCCTGGGAACAGGATTGGTCCAAAGCCAACCCAACTGTTCGCCCTCCTTTTGGATCTGGTCGATAACTGATTACCTGCCTTAGGCTGAGATGTGTGAGTGCGTCTGTGTGTATGTGCATAAATGTACATAAAAGTAAGAACATGGTATACATATGAAAGGCTAAAAAACGAGACAACACGAGTGTAAAACTCCCTCCCTGTAACACACACACACACACATAAGAGGCGTGGTCCTGTGAGTGTAGAACTCTTCCCATATTGTAGAAATAAGTAATTGTACACATTTACACATGAAACTTGTACTTGGTACATATAGATGGTCGAAATAGTAAACAGAAACTACAGAACCGATAACAGACAATCTTAAAGAAATTTCTGCAACCACCATTAACCCCATATGATCTAAAGCAATTCATATTCGAAAGGTCTTCATCTGATGCTTAATACGAGACGTAAACACTACAGATAAGATGGAGTAAACTACGAGCACGAACAAAAGTGTTCAGAAAAGTTCCAGTAATAAAGGAATGGGTAATATTCATTGGCTTAACACAACCTGTAATTTCACGAGAGGTTCCATTATTGCGAACTACGTCAGATCACTACGAATACTCGTGTATATTACCATTCACTAGACGTTAGCAAACAATATCACATGTCGCAAGACGACGAATGAATAGGAGGAAGTGGCGCGTTGAGTATCAACCAGTCCTTCACACCCGGTGGACGATGGGTCACTGGTGGACAATGGTGTGTATATTCCCTAGATGGGGAGCCATGCAGGGCTGCCACAATACGTAGGTCTAGTGCATGATCGCGTCTAAATGACTATGATGACTGATGATTCTGTGGGCATTGCATGACCGTGATGAATGACGATTCTGTAAGTACCTAGAAGCATCAACATTATATCTATCTTAAGATGTATACACAGTGGGAATATGTATCTTCCCGGGCAGGTTCGATGAATGTCAAAGTAAACTGTGCGACTCTTGTTGTCTCGGAAGGGTTGGTAAGCGTGAGTGGGAGGAGCATTTTGGTAGCAACTATAGTATCTCTTAGCCACATAGTAATGCCACCGACATGCAAAATAGACACTTCGCATTACATCTGCGTTGAAACAGTGTCGTCAACATGGCATACAGTGCTTCACGAGCTCAAACACCATTGAAAACAAACAGTATATGGGGGTGTGGAAGGAAGGTAGGGGATTGGAGGGAGAGATGGACAAGGATTTTTTTGCAAGGTTTTCTTTACTCCCTCCTCCTCCTCCTCCTCCTCCTCCTCCAACCCCCTTCCCTCTCTCTTAATCACTCTCCCTTTTAACTGTTACTGCTGGTTGGTGCTAGACGGAGGTACTCCGGCGTGAGGTTGGGATTCAAATAACTCTGTCAAGTTCTGGCACCTGATGAGGTGGATTTTCTTCATGAAACATGTCGTGCCACATCTATAGAAAAAGTGCGAGCTAAATAAAATTGTATGAAATCCTACTAAAGTGCGATTTCACCTTCATTACCTTCGTCACGGACTAAGGAACAGAAAAGGGGGCCAGGTGAGGATATTCCCTCGAAGGCCCAGTCCCCTGTTCTTAACGCTACCTCGCTAACGCGGGAAATGGCGAATAGTTTGAAAGAATGAAAGAATATATGTATTCATTATTATACTTTGGCGCTGTCTCCCGCGTTAGCGAGGTAGCACAAGGAAACAGACGAAAGAATGGCCCAACTCACCCACATACACATGTATATACATACACGTCCACACACGCACATATACACACCAATAAATTTCAACGTATACATATGCGTACATACACAGACATATACATATATACACATGTACATAATTCATACTTGCTGCCTTTATTCATTCTCGTCGCCACCCCGCCACACATAAAATGACAACCACCTTCCCCAGCACGCGCACGAGGTAGCGCTAGTAAAAGACAACAAAGGCCACATTCGTTCACACTCACTCTCTAGCTGTCATGTATAATGCACCGAACCCACAGCTCCTTTCCACAGCCAGGCCACTCAAAACTTTCCATGGTTTATCCCAGACGCTTCACAATCCCTGGTTCAATTCATTGACAGCACGTCGACTCCGGTACACCACATCGTTCTAATTCACTCTATTCCTTGCACGCCTTTCACCCTCCTGAATGTTCAGGCTCCGATCACTCAAAATCTTTTTCACTCCATCCATCCACCTTCAATTTTGTCTCCCACTTCTTGTTCCCTCCACCGATCACACATATATCCTTTTTATCAATCTTTCCTCACTCATTCTCTCCATGTGACCAAACCATTTCAAAACACCCTCTTCTACTCTCTCAACCACACTCTTTATTACCACACATCTCTCTCACCCTTTCATTACTTACTCGATCAAACACCCTCACACCACATGTTGCCCTCAAACATCTCATTTCCAACACATCCACCCTCCTCCTCACAACCCTATCTATAGCCCACGCTCCACAACCATATAACATTGTTGGAACCACTATTCATTCAAACATACCATACCCATTTTTGCTTTCGAGATAATGTCTCGCCTTCCACACATTTTTCAACTCTCCCAGAACTTTCGCCCCCCTGCTCCACCCTATGCTTCACTTCCGCTTCCATGGTTCCATCCGCTGCGAGATCCACTCCCAGATATCTAAACACTTCACTTCCTCCAGTTTTTCTCCATACAAACTTACCTCCCAATTGACTTGTCCCTCAACCCTACTGTACCTAATAACCGTGCTCTTATTCACATTTACTCTCAGCTTTCTTCTTTCACACACTTTACCAAACTCAGTCAACAACTTCTGCAGTTTCTCATCCGAATCATCCACCAGCGCTGTATCATCAGCGAACAGACTGCATATTTGCCCCTCTCTCCAAAACTCTTGCATTCACCTCCCTAACAACCCCATCCAAAAGCAAATTAAACAACTATGGAGACATCTCACACCCCTGCCGCAAACCTACATTCACTGAGAACCAATCACTTTCCTCTCTTCCTACACGTACACATGCCTTACATTCTTGATAAAAACTCTTCACTGTTTCTAGCAACTTGCCTCCCACACCATATAATCTTAATGCCTTCCACAGAGCATCTCTATCCGATATCCGATATATCCGATATGAAGACAGAGGTCATCTACTTTGTGATGGCTGGTGATGTTCTTCTCAAAGTGAATGTGAACAAAAGACAAAATAATAATCATTGGTCGAGGCGGAATGAACTGGCAAATATATACCACCTCTCTAACTGAGGAGAAGCCTGCTTCAGAAGTGAGAGGCGCCCCCCTACCTCAGAGACCATCTTACGAGCCCAATAGGACCCTGTCGTCTTCACAGCTGACCATGAAAACCACCGTATAATGGCTAGGCTTCTGTGATAACAGTACGTATTGTCGCGGATCTATTAACCATAAGAACGAAATATCTTATGATAGACATCTTCGACGTGAGAACAACTGAGGAATATTGCCAGCACACGTGAGATGCTATAGCTGTTAGACAGGACCTGGGTACAACCTACCCAACACTCTCTCGTAGTTATCCACGCATGGTAACTCCACTCTCAAAGGACTGTCCCTCAATTTAGGGGAAAAATAATGGATAGAGCGCTCACCTCATAAATTATTAGCAAGTGATGGACCCCTCCAAAAAAATTAACTCATTATGTGTAACCCAGAGGAACCCTATGGTGCAATGAGTGTACAAGAAACGCTTGTTTCCTCTGAAACCTCCTTATGAGAGGAGCAGATGCCAGATGAGGTGTTTCCAAAGCATTCGATGGCATATGAGACAAAACTTGACGTCTCGTGTCTTAACAATGATCATGGATCGAATCTGTCAAGGTAGCGGACTCCAACCTTAAGATACCAGCGAGCTACATCTGGCTACCAGACCCAAGTCAGATGTTTACTGTCTGTCCCTCACAGTAGACGATTGGCGCAAACGGTAAGAGAATATTCAGGCCTTCCTGTAGCGCAAGCTAGGCCAACCCCGGCGTCAACTCTTCTCATCCTTTCTTTGGCTTGTATTTCCTGTGTGTGTGTTGTTGTTGTTGATGATGAGTTATAGTCCATTTTATGATGGTTGATGAAGAGTTCTTGATTTGTTTTCGTAGTTGATGATAGGACATCATGGAAATGATGCTAGTGAAGAGGAAAAAGAAGGGGAGAGTTCTGGACTCTAACAAACTCGATCATTGTGGACAAACCTCCTCCAAACTCCATTTCTTGTCTCCCCCTGACAATGGTACGTGCCTCCCTAAGTGGATACGTACCACAGGTTGCAGCCCACAGTATCAGGGGGCTGATGCTGGGCATTGTATCTCAAACTTGTAAAGTATAGGTTTCCCTTCCTGTGACAAAGAGAGACTCGGTTTTCAAAAATACAATACTTCAATAATGATCATTTTCATCAGTCATTCTTAATGAGACACACACATGAATGGTTAACGTTTACATGTGCGTGTCATTCACCACGTTTAAGACAAACATTACTTTAATATCTACGAATCTTTAGTTCAAAACCCCCAGAAATAATGTTGAGTATATCTGTCTAACACCGGTTACTTCACTTGTAGATAAGACGCTACACAACTCAAACATTCTCTTGCCTAGCTCCTCCTGAGTCCTTTGAACCGTCTCTGGGGAAAATGCAGCGCTCTGGCCTGCGTCAAGCCTCTCCACGAATGACATGAGCTGGTTTACCTCAGAGAAAGCACCTGGACCAGAAGAATCACTGGATCGTGAAGACACAGAAATGTAAGATTCATGCGAGTTGAACCACTGGAAAGAATTTTGAGCTTCAGGCACGAGAACTAATGCTGAAACTACGAGGTTATCGGGTAACTGTAGTCTAGACTCTTGGGAATATCACAAGAACCTGTTGAAATAAATTCCGTGACGAATGTCTTCCAGAGCGGTGGCTGAACCAAGTAGCTGGGAGGTGTACGTGTATCATATCCAGGTGGGGAGTCAGAGGAGAGAGGCCGAGAACAGTCTGACAGACAGATCAAACAAGACGTACGTAGGGTGTCTCGCGCTTGGCCCTGCCATTGTGGCTCAATAGCCCCGTAGTTTTACTCTCTCTCTCTCTCTCTCTCTCTCTCTCTCTCTCTCTCTCTCTCTCTCTCTCTCTCTCTCTCTCTCTCTCTCTCTCTCTCTCTCTCTCTCTCTCTCTCTGAGCTGGCCCGTCCGTGCTGCACGGTAACGCTAACCACCACCACGCCACGCCAAGGGTCCCACTGTTACAAGTGGCGCCTCCTCCTGTGTTCAACCTCAGTAGAAAAAAAAAAAAGAAAAATAAAGCCCCCAGAACTTATCACCTGCCACATCTCAGGTTTCACCCTCGCATAGCTTCCCTCCTTATAGCCTCCTACAGTTCCCCTTCCCTCCTGCAACCCCCCATCGATGATGAAACGCCCGTGGAACCAAGTAGTTAAACCCGACCCTCAGCCCTCAGCCCTCCGGTCAGTATCTAGACTCCGACGCTGCTCTTCGACCCACGCCAATCCCTCCGTCTCTAGTGACACCTCCATTTCAAGCTGGTTCATCAGTCGAAACATTTTTACCGAAACCTCCTTAAGGAAATCGGTCGTCAAGATCGAAGACACACAATCGAGACCTTCGAGATAGGGTTCGGGAAGATGGACCGTAAAATGATCTTCTATACAAACTTCCGTGTCTCATCAGAATCACGGTGAGTCGCTCGTCCCTTACACAACCTACTCTACCAGTGATAGATAACCTCCTAGGTCTCCACGCCCGCTACCTCACTCCCCTCGTTAGTCGAGCTCTTCTCACCAAGCCTTCCCATTCTTTGCAAGGAATCCACTACTTCGTCTTGACTTCATATCCATTTTCTTATGTCATTCCTTCATTCTCTTGCGTTACTCCTTGCACGCTTCCCTTCTCATTAGCCAATATCCCCTTCCCAGTACCTGTTGTAAAGGGAGAAAATATATGCTGTCCTTCTCCAGAAAATACCGTCTTTCCCTTTGTCAGGATTCATGGAATTCACGACGGTCTCACGGGGCTTGTATGGAATTACATCCCTCTCCTCCGTATATCATTCACCCTCGGAGCCACCTCCTCCTGAGCTTCTTTTCATCACTCTACGTCTCACGGGCCTCACTCTCCGGGTGGGTAATGTACACTTTAAAGGGTGGGAACCCCTCGATCCTTATAGTATACATGATGAACGTTATGGATTGGATCCCATTACCTTTGTAAACTGTAACGTACGTCAACCGAAACGAAAACTCCTTCCATCTGCCTCTTACGATGTTCCCTGATTCCTCCACTCATACTCAAAGCCATTTCTTTTTTAGATACATTTCTCTCCTTTTCATACCAGTGGATCTCTCATTACCACTCTTCAGACAGAAAGAAGCTTTCTTTTAGTGATCATCTTGAAATACTCTACCAAAAGTCTCCCTACATTCATCCTTCCATCTCCTCTCCTCAGCCATTTCAATATACCATCAAGCCAGGAACCGTCAAATCATTCATGTAATTGGGTATTCCACTGAACTCGAACCTGCCTCGCTTAACTTCAAGTGTGAGGAGTGTGTTGCTCGCATAGTCCTCCAGTGACTTTCATACGTCGTTTCCTCTCTACCTAGCACCCCAGGACCTGGGAATTCGCAGTATTTTTTCATTTTGGTTTGTTTAGAAACTGGAAAATGAGGGACTGGTTCCAGGTGAAGGTGGGTATGTGGCAGGGGCGTGTGATGTCACCATGGCTATTCAGTCTGTTATGGATGGGGTGGTGAGGGAGGTGAATGCACGGGTCTTGGAGAGAAAGGCAGGTATGCAGTGTCTTGTCGGGCAGTGTTGGGGTCGAGGAGGTGACCCAGTTGCTCTTTACTGATGACACAACGATGGTGGCAGGTTCGAGTGAGAAACTGTACAAACTGGTGTCTGGGTCTGGGGGACTTTGGGACAAAAAATATCTTAAGAGTAAATATCAATATATATATATATATATATATATATATATATATATATATATATATATATATATATATATATATATATATATATATATATATATATATATATGGGAGGGTATTGATTGAGAGGGTGAAGCATGTACAGAGCATCAGACTGGGGTAGAGCAGTGTGGTTTCAGAAGTGGTAGAGGATGTTTGCTTTGAAGAATGTATGTGAGAAATACTTAGAAATGCAAATGGATTTGTATGTAGCATTTATGGATCTGGAGAAGGCAGATAGAGATGCTCTGTGGAAAGTATTAAGAATACATGGTGTGGGAGGCAAGTTGTTAGAAGCAGTGAAAAGTTTCTATCTATGATGTAAGGTATGTGGACGAGTAGGAAGAGAGGAAAATGATCGGTTCTCAGTGAAGGTTGGTTTGCGGCAGGGGTGTGTGATGTCCCCATGGTTGTTTAATTTGTTTATGGATGGGGTTGTTAGGGAGGTGAATGCAAGAGTTTTGGAAAGAGGGGCAAGTATGCAGTCTGTTGTGGATGAGAGAGCTTGGGAAGTGAGTCAGTTGTTGTTCGCTGATGATACAGCGTTGGTGGCTGATTTGGGTGAGAAACAGCAGAAGCTGGTGACCGAGTTTGGTAAAGTGTGTGAAAGAAGAAAGGTAAGAATAAATGTGAACTAGAGCAAGGTTATTAGGTACAGTAGGATTGAGGGACAAATCAGTTGGGAGGTAGGTTTGAATGGAGAAAAACTGGAGGAAGTGAGGTGTTTTAGATATCTGGGAGTGGATCTGGCAGCGGATGGAACCATGAAAGCGGAAGTGAATCATAGGGTGAGGAAGGGGACGAAAGTTGTGGGAGCGTTGAAAATTGTATGGAAGTCGAGAACGTTATCTTGGAAAGCAAAAATGGGTATGTTTGAAGAAAATAGTGGTTCCAACAGTGCTATATGGTTGTGAGGTGTGCGGAGGAGGGTGGATGTGCTGGAAATGAGATGTTTGAGGACAATATGTGGTGTGAGGTATTTTGATCGAGTAAGTAATAATAGGGTAAGAAAGATGTGTGGAAATAAAAAGAGTGTGGTCGAGAGACCAGAAGAGGGTGTTTTTGAAATGGCTTGGTCATATGGAGAGAATGAGTGAGGAAAGATTGACCAAGAGGATATATGTGTCAGAGGTGGAGGGAACGAGGATAAGTGGGAGACCAAGTTGGAGGTAGAAAGATGGAGTGAAAAAGATTCTGAGTGATCGGGGCCTGAACATGCAGGAGGGTGAAAGGCGTGCAAGGATTAGAGACAATTGGAACGATGTGATATACCGGGGTCGATGTGCTGTCAGTGGATTGGACCAGGGCCTGTGACGCGTCTGGGGTAAACCATGGAATGTTCTGTAGGGCCTGGATGTGGAAAGGGAGCTGTGGTTTCGGTGCATTATAAATGACAGCTAGAAACTGAGTGTGAACGAATGAGGCCTTTGTTGTCTTTTCTTAGTGTTACCTCGCGCACATTTGGGGGGGAAGGGGTTGTCATTTTATGTGTGGCGGGGTGGCGACGGGAATGAATAAGGGCAGACAGTATGAATTATGTACATGCGTATATATGTATATGTCTGTGTGTGCATATATATGTATACGTTGAGATGTATCGGTATGTATATGTGCGTGTGTGGACGTGTATGTATATACATGTGCATGTGGGTGGGTTGGGCCATTCTTTCGTCTGTTTCCTTTATTCCTAGAAAATATATACGGGGAGAATGAACAGCTGGTTTGACTGTGGACTGACTGTAACAACCAGGATTCATACCTGTACGCTGACCCGAGGGTGGCCCGTAACATGGTAGCAAATGGAATCATGAAAGAGATGTGTCATAGAGTGGGTAGGAGGTTAGAGTGGGTAGGGGCGAAGGTTCTGGGACCAAAACCGCAGCCTGCTAGCACAACTAGGCCCCCAACGATCTTTCCTTGGTTTCGCCTCCTGTGTCTCATATCGCAGCAATTCACTCTATCCCGTGCACGGCTTTCACCCTCCTGCATTCGTATGCCCTGGTCACTCTAAATCAGTTTCACTCCATCCTTCCATTTCCAATTTTGCCTCTCCCTTCTTTACCCTCCATTTTTGAAATATACATCCTCTTTGTCAACTTTTCCTAACTTATTCTCTCAGTATGTCCATACCACTTCTGCACACTGTCTTCAGTTTTTTCAACTTCGCTCTTCTTGTCCCCACGTCTCTTTCATGCGCTTTTATCATTTACTTTACAAACTTCTCCACACCATATATTGTGCTCAATCATTTTATTTCCAACACATTTCTCCGCCTCCATACATGTTCATCTAAAACCTATGCCTTGCATCCATACAACACCGATGGGACTTGTATACCTTCAAACATACCAGTTTACACCCTCCGAGATAGTGACCCCTTTTTCCACACATCCCTCAATGTCTCCCAGAACTTTCACCCCCTCACCCATCCTATGACTCACTTCCGCTTCCATGGTTCCATTTGCTGCCATGCTCAGTCCCAGGTATCGAAATTACCCTACCTCCTCCAGAGTTTCTCCAGACTCACACCCCAATTAACCTGTCTCTCTCTGCAATGCTAAATCTAATAATCTTGCTTTTATTCATATTTACTGTTTATCACCAAGAATCAAGAAAACAAAAACAAGTTGATATTGCAGAGGTACACAAGAGGACAGCCAAAGACTTTCTCGAAAATTATTCTGGTGCCTTTGGCACAAGCCTCTACCCGTGTGCTAATTGATAGCAGCGGTACAAATTTCTCCCCGTGAACACTTGCATGTATGTCAGAGAAACTGTAAATGGTTGATAACTACAGAATACAGCGTTTCAGTGACTACTACATGTATCAAAACAAGAGGAAAACTCTGAATGAGTTAAGAATACATAGCCAGTCAAACGACGAAGAATCAATAAAGATTGATAAAGGATCAACTCTCACGGAAACTTAAAGAACATATGAAATAAAAGGATTCAAAAAACATATGAAATAAAAGGATTCAAAGAATATATGAAATAAAAGGATTCAAAGAACATATGAAATAAAAGGATTCAAAGAACATGAAATAAAAGGATTCAAAAAACATATGAAATAAAAGGATTCAAAGAACATATGAAATAAAAGGATTCAAAGAGTGTTTCTAGGTTACGATACTTACAAAAATGAACGATCATATCCTTATCTTAGTGCATCATTTCTGTAAATTACAGATCGAATTATATCTAACAGTAAGGCTTTACCATTAACTTATGTTCGATCAGAGAGAGAGAGAGACGTGGCAGAGGAAGGTGGGTGTGTTAAGGGGGAGGACTGGCATATTTCGGGGGTTGGACTGAGAAACTTTGGGAGTACGTGGGCATTCTTGTGTGGTGAAAAGAACCAACAATACACTCAGCCAATTTTATAGTGTGATCTAGTCTGATACCTGCTATTTTTTCAGCACTTTTCTTGTTCGTTTTTGTAACGGGCGACGTTAGGTTACCTGTATTTTCGAGATACATTTGTTTGGACCATTCCTGGCTTATACTAAAGCCCTAATACAACAAAGATGATTACGGTCTTATACTTTGTTATATAACAGAGACAATGGAGAGTCTCAGAATCTGAATATAGCAAAGAAAATATTTCTTATGTTCAAGTCTCGTTCAAATAAATTTTCTGGTATTCTTATAAGTATATATTTGCTCTAACATTTGCGCGTATCAATAGAGGTTTATGTAATCTATAGCATTATGCAACACTCCACTCTCGCGTTGCTTTCTTTGTAATAACATACTTGAGAATCGTGCTTGGTAAAACAAACACTTACTTACAATAGCACTTGGTATTCTAGTATGGCTGAGGTGTATATCATGAGCCAAGAACATACAGCAGGTTTTACTTGGCTGATATCACTTATTTTCTACACTTGACAGTCGAAAACCCGATGGCATCATAACAAATATTGGCATAGCATGAACGAGAGAAAGCGACAAGAGTTCAAAAGGAAGGTTGAGAGGGATGAAAATAAAGGCATTCAAGACTGAAGGTGAACGTGTATCAGAAACTTCAGGGAGAATTAGATGCTTTGGAAGGAGGTTAATAGTCAGCGAAATACAACAGAACACATGGAAACATTAGTGAAGGGGACAAATGGGGAAGTGACAAAAAAACAAAGTGATGAAATAAAGAGGTGATGGAGTGAATACTTTGAAGAACTCTTGCATTTGTTTGATGATAAGGTGGCACATGTACGATGTTTGGGTCGAGGTGGTATACGAAGTGAGAGTCATGGAAAGTGGCTTGGTGAAAAGAGAAAAGGGAGTAAAAGCCTTGCGTAAGAAGGAATATGGCAAGGCAGGTGGAGTTGATATTACAGCAATTGAATCGTGATCGTAACTACAGTAAAGATTGCTCTTAACTACCTCGTTCCTGATGAGATTACTCTCGTGTCTACACTTCCTGTTTTATAAGTTACCTGAAAATCAGTTTTGTGTGAGGAAGGTACGATATCCACCAACCCCCTTTGCAAGGAACTAACTATTATGTCCTAAGTTAGCGGGTCTTGTTCACAGAACAGTTACCTCAACATTATGTCATAAGTTAGCGGGTCTTGTTCACAGAACAATTACCTCAAAATGAATTACCATGTAATGGTGTTGCCAGGTTTTTTCCTTTCATTTTTTGAGGCTCTGCTACCGTATTAGTGTGTAATCTCCAGCATATGATTTTGTAATCTTACTTCAACAGATTAAGTCACTTAGTTTTTTTTTTGCACATTTATGAATCGCTCATAAACTTCACCTGTTGTTTATAAACTTCGCGTTAGAAAACGGAACTCTAACCTGAGCGCTGCACTTCGCTCATGGATACGATTGTGAAAAAGACGCTTCGAGTGCTCTTTGACCCATGATTCATTTTCATATGAACATTACCAGATACGTGAGACCTTTTAACCTCCACAGGTGACAGTGGTGTAGCGGTATACACTATGCGGAGACACAGTGAGTGCTATCATTCCTAAATCATCGTACAGTGAGTGTTGGAAGAACTGGCAGCCACTGACCCCTGCTATGTTTATTTATCCACAGCATCGGCTAACCAGGATGGCCAGCCAACCGGTACCTACCCAGTTCGAGTATTCAGGTACTTGAGAGATCCGTATTACTGGCTAAATAATGCAGAGTGCAAAGAGAAACACGATGATGGCCCTCAACCCGTCGATGGAGGATCTGACCCAAGAGGTGAAGCTGTGAACAGCTTAAAAGAGGAATGAAATTCAAGCTGTTCGTGGAACATAACACGGATGCAACGGAAGGATGTCTCGACTTCATTTCATAAGACTTGTAAAAGAGAAACGTGTGATCGCTCCTCGTCATATTCTCGTCTCTAGTTCTATTGTGATGTTGTTCTCTTCTGCCAACTGCTGTTCTCGTACTAGAACACCATGTCTCTTAAGTCGTGTTGCTGCACATTTGGGGAAACCAGTTATGTGAGACTACTTAACCCCTGGCCCTGTAGAATTACGGTGTTGAATGTCTAATGTCTCGACAATCAAATCATGTCAGGGAAATGTTGGGAATAAAGTTTTTCCAAAATTACTTAGAACAAGATTCATAGGGGAAGAATCTGTACCTTAGGTTGATGTAAATAGCATCAATACGTTTTATGATAAGGACAGAAATTAAGAATGAAATGCAGAATTCTAAGTACATGGTTGGCATCATTAGACACACCTGATACACAAAGTGATGATATACCATGACCTTAAGTTTTACGAGAAGTTTCATCGCTGCTATTTGTTCTTTAGGTCACTTCCGGTGACTCTGTCAGCTCACGCACCTCAGAACCATCTTCTGTTGGTCTGTTTCTTTGAACATTCTGCTGAATGTTACTCAAAATTCATTCATTTCAATACTGCATTCATCCTGGGCCGACGATTCCCACACTATGAAAAAAGTCTTCCACTATTTCTTTAAGCAGTGGTCTCCAGCACCATGTTTATATGGGCGACATACTATTGATACTAAAACACGTCACTTCCTAATGACAAGTTACTTTAAAGAAGGAAGGGAGAGAATGTGTACACATAAAAGTAAAGAGAGGATACATATACACAAAGTTAACAGAGTTAAAAACTCTCTCTCTCTCTCTCTCTCTCTCTCTCTCTCTCTCTCTCTCTCTCTCTCTCTCTCTCTCTCTCTCTCTCTCTCTCTCTCTCTCTCCTCGTGACACACACACACACGGTAACGATGAACAGTACATACATGACTTGATTTTCCACTGTAGTCTTCCCATGGCAACCGTATTCCTCACTAATTTGCTCGTTTTCTATCTGGCATTTGTTTCATATATTCCTGTGCTATATTTTGTCCATTCTTTTTATTAATTATCCCATATTTCTGGGTTTTTTCAGGTGTGACTTAATGTTCTTCTTTGAACTAAGTTTATAGTTTGAGACTATTTTTGTATTGCTCCTATGAAAGCGAGTAGGATCCATTATTTTCTATATCCGAGATAATGTGTCCCAAGTTTTGAATGATTTACCACAATAGTTCTAATATAAATCGACGATATTGAGCAAGTAGAAATGCAGAACACCATCACTAAGTTATTGTCTTGAAGTTCAAATGATTTTGGAAGACACTTGGAGATGCACACATCTGTGAATGTGTAGTAGTTCTCTCAGCTATTGATATATCAGTATATCTTAACTACATCATCATATAAGTATACTAATTCATGATTCACTTTTGTCTACATTTTCACTACGAAATTTCGCGAGTATATCAATTCATTAACCCCAGTTCGGCATATGTTCATCTCGTGAAGATATGATTCATTACAGCTCATGATTCACCGATTTCTCACTTACTGCATCACTATGTAACGATAGTGATGTGAACATACAGATCCGTTAATACCAGTTACTAAGATCAGGTCTGTGGAGTGATATCTGGTTAAGTGATAGTAAAGTGTGATACACTGTAGATGAAGAGATAGATAACTAATAAGTGTATTTATCTGTGAAGATGGATAACTGATGGTATATTGATGTGTAATAGAGAATACAATCCTAGTTGGTAAAGGAAAAAGATGGTATGCTAAAGCATCTCTCAACACAAGTAAGTAATTAATGATGAACATTAAGTGATGTAAAGTTACTTAGTTGAACTTCAGTTCGTATATGTCTCTCGCAAATCAAGTTCACGGGAGGTAAACACTCTTCTGTGATGAGGGCCGGTTCAATCAGGGGTAAACCAAGTGCCAACCCTGGGGGTTGAGGGAGAGAGAGAGAGAGAGAGAGAGAGAGAGAGAGAGAGAGAGAGAGAGAGAGAGAGAGCACGTACCAGTAAGGACAGGTTACTCACCACAGACAGCTACATTCTCGTCTGATTCGTCGGGACAGTCCGCTACACCGGAACAAGTGGCGTTCTCTGGGATACAGTGCGACCCATCCCAGCACCGCCACATCCCAGGCTGACAGAGGTCCCTCTCTGGTGAGCTGACCCCCTGTCTAACAGTGCCCAGTTCCACCTCCGTCGTCGTCGTCGCCGCTGTGGTGGACTGGCGGGTGTGGTTGTTGTGGCGGGGCTCGGCCACCGTGTGGTTCTGCTGGGTGACGTCCCCCACAGCCAGGAGGTTGCCTGACGAGGCCGAACACAGGAGGAGCAGGAGGAGGAGCAGCAGGAGGGACCCTGCAAGGAAGATTAAACTCGTTAGCATTACTGGCTTCCAGCTGGTGACTGGAAGGGGATCACATCAAGGTCCTTGTATTAATGTCTAGTTCTCCAACCCTCTTCTATTTCCACAACATTGTTTCATTGATTAATACTTCGTTAATCATTTTTTCTTTTCGTTGGCATAAACGAGTTCCCTACATTTTACTTATTATCTCATTTGTTAACGTTGTTGTCCATATTTCAGTCGTTATTCTCACGTACTAACTGGACTTCTTTCATTACCAGGTCGCTTCTCAACGTCGACCAGACAAGGCTATTCCACTGAACTTCAGGTAGAGGACTCAACTGACCCGCTTAGATCGACTAGAACATTCTCAAAGAACCTCAAGATTTGCCCTACCAATGACTCACATGATAGAGAGAAACAGGCACCGCTTACCTCATACCACAGAAGACAAAGAGGCTGGGAAGAATAATATAGTGACAATCGAGTGTCACTGTATCATCTAATTAGTCAGCAAATGAATCAGGTGTTAACGCAAAAAAAGATAGAGTTTGGAAATACAACAGGTGTAAAGGACTTAGTATGTATAAGCTGGAAAGAGTCAGAAAATACAACTGATACAAAAAGAGTTAAGATAGGTTGGCCTGTAAATGTCAGGAAATACACGAGGTATAAAAGGCATGCAAGAGTCAAGAAATACAACAGGCACAAAAGGCCTGCAAGAGTGAGGAAATACAACAGGCATTAAAGGTCTGCGAAAGTCAGGAATATAAGAGTCCAAAACACAAGACGAAGAAAACATGGTCTTCCAAAAACATAAAAGACTCAGGAAATACAATATAAACAATGAAGAAATACAACAGATAGAAAGATACAGGAAACGGTAGAGATTACAGAATAAAAAGAAAAATACATGACTATAAAAGACTCAGGAAATATGTCAAATATGAAAACGTCTAGGAATAAAAGTGTAGAATAGTCAGAGAACACTGGATACAAACGACCCTGGGTATATAAGCAAAAAATTAGTTTGGAAGTGTAAAAAAAAAAACAAAGGAGTCAGGATATGCGTTGTGAGTTGAACCCTGATATATATATATATATATATATATATATATATATTTTTTTTTTTTTTTTTTTTTTTTTTTTATACTTTGTCGCTGTCTCCCGCGTTTGCGAGGTAGCGCAAGGAAACAGACGAAAGAAATGGCCCAACCCCCCCCCCCCCATACACATGTACATACACACGTCCAGACACGCAAATATACATACCTACACAGCTTTCCATGGTTTACCCCAGACGCTACACATGCCTTGCTTCAATCCACTGACAGCACGTCAACCCCTGTATACCACATGACTCCAATTCACTCTATTTCTTGCCCTCCTTTCACCCTATATATATATATATATATATATATATATATATATATATATATATATATATATGTGTGTGTGTGTGTGTATATATATATATATTATTATACTTTCTCGCTGTCTCCTGCGTTAGTGAGGCAGCGCAGGGAAACACACGAAAGAATGACCCAAGCCACCCACATACACATGTATATAAATACACGTCCACACACGCACATATACATACCTATACATCTCAACGCATACATACATATACACACACAGACATATACATATATACACATGTACATAATTCATACTGTCTGCCCTTATTCATTCCCGTCGCCAATCCGCCACACACGAAATGACAACCCCCTCCCCCCGTATGTGCGCGAGGTAGCGCTAGGAAAAGACAACAAAGGCAACATTCCTTCACACTCAGTCTCTAGCTGTCATGTATAATGCACCGAAACCACAGCTCCCTTTCCACATCCAGGCCCCATGGTTTACCCCAGACGCTTCACATGTCCTGGTTCACTCCATTGACAGCACGTCGGTCCCGGTATACCACATTGTTCCAATTCACTATATTCCTTGCACGCCTTTCACCCTCCTGCATGTTCAGGCCCCGATTACTCAAAATCTTTTTCACTCCATCTTTCCACCTCCAATTTGGTCTCCCACTTCTCCTCGTTCCCTCCACCTCTGACACATATATTCTCTTGGTCAATCTTTCCTCACTCATTCTCTCCATGTGACCAAACCATTTCAAAACACCCTCTTCTGCTTTCTCAGCCACTCTCTTTTTATTACCACACATCTCTCTTACCCTATTATTACTTACTCGATCAAACCACCTCACACCACATATTGTCCTCAAACATCTCTTTTCCAGCACATCTATCCTCCTCCGCACAACTCTATCTACAGCACACGCCTCGCAACCTTATAACATTGTTGGAACCACTATTCCTTCAAACATACTCATTTTTGCTTTACGAGATAATGCTCTCGACTTTCACACATTCTTCGACACTCCCACAAATTTCGTCGCCTCCCCCACCCTATGATTCACTTACGCTTCCATGGTTCCATCCGCTGCCAAATCCACTCCCAGATATCTAAAACACTTCACTTCCTCCAGTTTTTCTCCATTCAAACTTACCTCCCAATTGACTTGTCCCTCAACCCTACTGTACCTAATAACCTTGCTCTTATTCACATTTACTCTCATCTTTCTTCTTTCACACACTTTACCGAACTCAGTCACCAGCTTCCGCAGTTTCTCATGCAAATCAGCCACCAGCGATGTATCATCAGCGAACAACAACTGACTTGCTTCCCAAGCTCTCTCATCCACAACAGACTGTATACTTGCCCCTCTTTCCAAAACTCTTGCATTCACCTCCCTAACAACCCCATCCATGAACAAATTAAACAACCATGGAGACATCACACACCCCTGCCGCAAACCAACATTCACCGAGAACCAATTACTTTCCACTCTTCCTACACGTACACATGCCTTACATCCTCGATAAAATTTTTTCACTGCTTCAAACAACTTGCCTCCCACACCATATATACTTAATACCTTCCAAAGAGCATCTATATCCACTCTATCATATGCCTTCTCCAGATCCATAAGTGCTACATACAAATCCACTTGCTTTTCTAAGTATTTCTAACATACATTCTTCAAAGCAAACTCCTGATCCACACATCCTCTACCACTTCTGAAACCACACCGCTCTTCCCCAGTCTGATGCTCTGTACATGCCTTCACCCTCTCATTCAATACCCTCCCATATAATTTTCCAGGAATACTCAACAAACTTATACCTCTGTAATTTGAGCACTCACTTTTATCCTCTTTGCCTTTGTACAATGGTGCTATGCAAGCATTCCGCCAATCCTCAGGCACCTCACCATGAGTCATACATACATTAAATAACCTTACCAACCAGTCAACAATACAGTCACCCCCTTTTCTTTAATAGATTCCACTGCAATACCATCCAAACTCGCTGCCTTGCCGGCTTTCATCTTCCGCAAAGCTTTTACTACCTCTTCTCTGTTTACCAAATCATTCTCCCTAACCCTCTCACTTTGCACACCACCTCGACCAAAACACGCTATATCTGCTACTTTATCATCAAACACATTCAACGAACCTTCAAATATATATATATATATATATATATATATATATATATATATATATATATATATATATATATATATATATATATATATATAAAGTTCTGGGAGCGTTGAAAAATGTATGGAAGTCGAGAACATTATCTTGGAAAGCAAAAATGGGTATGTTTGAAGGAATAGTGGTTCCAACAATGTTATATGGTAGCGAGGCGTGGGCTATAGATAGAGTTGTGCGGAGGAGGGTGGATGTGCTTGAAATGAGATGTCTGAGGACAATATGTGGTGTGAGGTGGTTTGATCGAGTAAGTGATGAAAGGGTAAGAGAGATGTGTGGTAATAAAAAGAGTGTGGTTGAGAGAGCAGAAGAGGGTGTTTTGAAATGGTTTGGTCACATGGAGAGAATGAGTGAGAAAAGATTGACCAAGAGGATATATGTGTCAGAGGTGGAGGGAACTAGGAGAAGTGGAAGACCAAATTGGAGGTAAATCCCTTGTTAAGCTGTCACTTAGCAACTCCTTAAGAATTCCCTTTGCAAGATCCTGAAGTGAACTGCTCACTTCTTTCAATATTCCCAACCTACCCAATTGGCCAACCAGACCCCGAACTCACCACCTCCAGAATCCAAACTCGTTAGACATTACCTTCGGCACAACAACACTGCACTTAAAAAATCACATGTAACATAACATTTGAACCCTACTTTGACCACTTTCCCATTCTGGTAGTCCTTCATCTAGCCTACTTAACTTAGAAAGTCTTCTTAAAGACGTATAGAAAACCGGTATACCACTTTCCACACGATACATAGTATCAAGGCCTTAAGAAATATATCTTAAATAATTTTTCCATCCTTAATAATTCCCACCTCACGTATCACTGACATCAAAACAAGCCATTGGATAACGCCTGCTATTATTATATAGGAGGATATACAAACCAAGCTTTTAACCACAAGTTGTAGACGTCGTAAAGGAAAATACTCTGAAAGGCAGAGAACAAATAATTTATGATAAGATTAACCATCACATCTACCAAGCCACCACCACAACTCTAACAAACGAATACAAGAAATTTTGGCCCTCAACACCACAGGGGTCCCCACACATGAAACACTTCTAACGCATGTCAACACCATCCTTTCTCCTCGAAGGGCATTCGATATGTGAATACTCATGACATTTTCGAAGATTGGCTACAAATGCACTTTACCCACAAACATGACAGTCGTGATATACCTACACAGATTCTATCTGAAACAGCTGTTCTCCAGTCCTCCATCCAATGACATTCACAATTCAGTTACGCCGTAAAGAACTGACAACATACCATATTTCCATTCCAAACATTTCTCCCACCTGCAGTTCATACACTTCCACATTTTCTCAACCATTCCTGGTGACGCTTCAAAATCTCAAAAACATCTATATATTTGCCATACTGCTATCATCAATATCGAAAATTCTTAAAATACCTGATCAACAACAGACCCAGACATTCCACTGTCACCCAGATAGTATGAATTTAGCTAAACCCAGTGACTCTCCAGGTACATTACACACAAACCTCTCGTACAATACACCCTGGAGGGATTCAATAAATCCAGCAATCCCGCGTCCAGCAGAACAATGCCAGTACATATCATAGACACCAATCTCCTAACAAGTCATTAGAAATTGATGAACGCTTGTTTGCCACTTCTACTCTTCTTACTACGATTCCTCTCTCCTACTCAGTTATTTCTTATTCCATCAACTATCGCTAGACCACATATTCTCCTCACACCTTTTGATATCCACCACCTGTGTCCTCTTCCGTACTCATTTCTAAGTCCCAAGTTCCCATGTTGACATCCTAGCCTCACACCGTCAGGGCTGCCACACTAACAGATATACCCAATCTGGCCTCTGAGTCAGGGCTGCCACACTAACAGATATACCCATTCTGGCCTCTGAAGCAGTGACCTCTCCACACAGTCCTTGTGTGTGTGTGTGTGTGTGTGTGTGTGTACGTAAACAGTGCATATTGGACGTGCACTACCATATAATATACTAACCTTCATCAGCCAGGATCGAACCCGGGGGCCCTTCTAAGGTTGATCATAGCTTATCGGTGGTGCCTCCGCCTTCTAAGCAGGGCACCCGGGTTCGATCCTAGGTGTTGGAGGTGACTATGATATATAAATATATATATATATATATATATATATATATATATATATATATATATATATATATATATATATATATATATATATATACATATACTATTCATTATACTTAACCGCTGTTTCCCGCGTCAGCGAGGAGGCGCCAGGAAACAGGCAAAGAATGGCCCAACCACTCATACACACACACACATATATATATATATATATATATATATATATATATATATATATATATATATATATATATATATATATATATATATATATATATATATATATTGTTACGAAGTCAGTGCTTATTCGAGCAAGGTCGCCAGTAACATATATATGTTACAAATACTCTACTGGTCCTTGTCTTTGCAAGGACGTTAGATTTGTTATATTGCACAACTCAGGGTAACGCTATCTTGACGTTATGGGACTAAAACAAACACCAAGGTTAGAATTACTTATAATGAAAGAATTCAAATGTATAAAGTGAACACATAAATCAGGCACGAATCATTTACGTTAACACTGAACATGAGTTTAACATTGAACATGAGTTAACATTGAACACGAGTTTAACATTGAACATGAGTTAACATTGAACATGAGTTAACATTGAACATGAGTTAACATTGAACATGAGTTAACATTCCAGATAAGATTTCAAACCAGGAGATCTCTTTCCTTGATGACACTTTGTTCGATAACATTACACTTAGACCTGACGTGACACAGTAAACATCATCGTTACACTTAACTAAACCTGACGTGACACAGTAAACATCATCGTTACACTTAACTAAACCTGACGTGACACAGTAAACCTCATCGTTACACTTAGCTAAACCTGACGTGACACAGTAAACCTCATCGTTACACTTAGCTAAACTTGACGTGACACAGTAAACATCTTACAAACTAGGGCAGCGGTGGCTACGGGGTTCGAGACAGGGAAAGCCTACATTACCTTGCTGGGCTCGAAACTGCTGAAAGAATCGACTCCCAGACGATCGTCTGACGCTTTTAAGTGAAGGACCAGCAAGGCAGGAACAGCTAGCCACGCCTCGACCCGCCACCTATGGCTACGATAGGTCAGAATGACACAATTGCCCTTGATAGGTCAAAAGACTGATTGTCACGCCCTCATCTTGACGTGATTGGCTGAAGGAGGCCTAAGGTCGGGCCCACATATGGCGGGAATTCAAAATCCTTTGTTCCTTTGTCCACGACAGCAGCGAACGTACGGGATGACATACCCCGCAGCTGGCCCCACGCCGTGACCTGACGCCGCTAACAAGGGTTTGGGTGCTAGAGAACTCGTCAACATGTGGTTCAAAACATGATTGCTAGGACAATTAACACGGTCAGGGAAGTGAAATCCGAGCCGATAGCAACCACATCCTACACCAAGGTACACCATACACAGAGATACACCATACTCAAATATACGAACATGTGGACACACACGTGTTCTTAACAATATATACATATATATATATATATATATATATATATATATATATATATATATATATATATATATATATATATTGGAAGGGATCACAATTTTACGCGTGATCAAGATATTCCTACGAGTCCACGGGGAAAATGGAACACGAAAAGTTCCCAAGTGCACTTTCGTGTAATAATCACATCATCGGGGGAGACACAAGAGAGAAATAAACATGTTTACCAAATGGCGTCCTAGCTTCGTCTCTTCGATGTATATCAACTGACTGTTATATATATATATATATATATATATATATATATATATATATATATATATATATATATATATATATATATATATATATATATAAACGCCCAGACACGCACATGTGCATAAATATACATACACAGACGCATACATATATACACATATGCATATTCAAACTTGCTGCCTTCATCCATTTCTGTCGCGACCCCGCCACACAGGAAATTACATCCCCCCCTCCCCCCTTTCAGCGAGGTAGCGCCAGAAAGAGACAAAAAAACAAAAGTGGTGAACTATCACTTTTCATGGAACTTATAATGCCCTCCAACGGCAAGGATTCGAACCCCGCACCATTTCCGTGAGTGCAGGGGACGCTAACCACTCGCCTATGCCTTCTGGTCAACGTTCTCAGCAATCATTTTTCTTTTATTATTATCATACTTTGTCGCTGTCTCCCGCGTTAGCGAGGTAGCGCAAGGAAACAGACGAAAGAATGGCCCAACCTACCCACATACACATGTATATACATACACGTCCACACACGCACATATACATACCTATACATTCAAACGTTTGCATATATATATATACACAGACATATACATACAGACACATGTACATAATTCATACTTGCTGTCTTTATTCATTCCCGTCGCCAGCCCGCCACACATGAAATGACAACCCCCTCCCCCCTCATGTACGCGACGTAGCGCTGGGAAAAGACAACAAAGGCCAATTCGTTCACAATCAGTCCCTAGCTGTCATGTATAATGCACCGAAACCACAGCTCCCTTTCCAAATCCAGGCCCCACAAAACTTTCCATGGTTTACAACAGAAGCTTCACATGCCCTGGTTCAATCCATTGACAGCACGTCGACCCCGATATACCACATAGTTCCAATTCACTCTATTCCTTGCACGTCTTTCACCCTCCTGCATGTTTTGGCCCCGATCACTTAAAATCTTTTTCACTCCAATTTTCCACCCCCAATTTGGTCTCCCATTTCTCGTTCCCTCCACCTCCGACACAAATACCCTCTTTGTCAATCTTTCCTCACTCATTCTCTCCATGTGACCAAACCATTTCAAACACCCTCCAGCTCTCTCAACTACACTCGTTTTATTACCACACATCTCTGTTACCCTTTCATTATTCACTCGATCAAACCACCTCACACCACATATTGATCTCAAACATTTCATTTCCAGCACATCCACCCTCCTCCGCACAATTCTACCTACAGCCCACGCCTCGCAACCATATAACATTGTTGGAACCACTATTTCTTCATACATACCCATTTTGGCTTTCCGAAATAACGTTCTCGCCCTCCACACATTTTTCAACGCTCCCAGAACTTTCGCCCCCTTCCCCACCCTGTGACACACTTCCACTTCCATGGTTCCATCCGCTGCCAGATCCACTCCCAGATATCTAAAACACTTCACTCCCTCCAGTTTTTCTCCATTCAAACTTACCCCCAAGTGACTTGTCCCTCAACCCTACTGTACCATACTCATCAATCAAATATATATATTTCTTCTTTCTTTCAAACTATTCGCCATTTCCCGCATTAGCAAGGTAGCGTTAAGAACAGAGGACTGGGCCTCTGAGGGAATATCCTCACCTGGCCCCCTTCTCTGTTCCTTCTTTTGGAAAATTAAAAAAAAAACAAGAGGGGAGGATTTCCAGCCCCCGGCTCCCTCCCCTTTTGGTCGCCTTCTACGACACGCAGGGAATACGTGGGAAGTATTCTTTCTCCCCTATCCCCAGGGATGTATATATATATATATATATATATATATATATATATATATATATATATATATATATATATATATATATATATATATATATATATATATATATATATATATTCGTCATTTCCTGCACTCGTTCCCAAACCACTTTGTTATATTCTTACTACGAGGCTTTATATTTGCATCCTGTAGGCTTTACATTTCCTGGTTTTGACATGTACATAAACTGCACCTAAATATTACGGAGAATTACATAGTGCACGGGTCTGCATTCATCTGTATAGACTTCACAGAGAATACCACAGCAGGTGCCACTGTACACTGAGCTATATTCTGCCATACACATAAACAATACGAGATATAGATGTCGTACACAGGTGAAATCTCATGCATATACCATCCACACATTTCACACAACACCTTTTGATTTCACACGACTGCCTTTGATAAAAGCGGAAATATTTTGCTTTCATATATTTATTCTTCTCTGTTCTATACACCATTTACAGAGTAAATATTTTGAGGAATATTCTTTTCTGTAGAATTCGTACTTCATTTGCATAACTTTGAATTTAAACTCAGTTCTGGAACATGTAGTTTAAATTTTGCTCTTGGTGTTTTTCTAATGTACTTTTCTGTAACTTGTATTTGATTCAAATCCTTGTGTGGATTTCACATACACAAACGTAAAGGAAATTGCTTTACACGCACACACACACACACATATATATATATATATATATATACGAACAAGGTGCATATGAACGCGCACCTTCATAGAACATACAAACCTCCAACAGCCAGGATCGAACCCGGGAACCCTGTGCCACAGGCGGGAGCGCTACCGCTAGGCTATGATCGCCCCTGATGGGAAATGACCGGTGTAGACCCCGTTGCTCACCAACGTGAGACAAAGGGTATTGGACTACATAGTATTCGAATAGTCATTTCCCCATTAGAGGCAAACATAGCCTAGCGGTAGCGCTCCCACCTGTTGCACAGGGGTCCCGGGTTCGATCCTGGCTGTTAGAGGTTTGTGTGTTCTTTGATATATATATATATATATATATATATATATACTCTTTATTATATTTCCAAATCTTTCTCTTACCAATTATATGAAAGAGTTCCCGATAAGTAAGAATTTCAGGAAATGTATCCATGTCCGGAAAGGCAAATTCGAAATACTTTGCTGTATTGAAACCTTGATAAACGAGGTGTTGGTACACCATCAGACAAGACGGACGATAGATTCTCTACGATCACCATGATGTAATACGACCCGTAAATTACTATCGTAAATATCCATTCATTTATCAGGGTAGTCTTGCTTATATACATAATGGACCAGAGGTTCAACGTATGAGCCTGAGATTTTCATTGGCTTAGAGTGTTTTCTGAGGAGCGTTGGACGCACGGCTGAAGAGCGCTGGGTCAGGCGTATATCAGAGGTAAAAAAAAAGTTCATGGGTGTGAAATACTGATGTTTTCTGGGAATTAAATTCTAGGAGGAGAGAGAGAGAGAGAGAGAGAGAGAGAGAGAGAGAGAGAGAGAGAGAGAGAGAGAGAGAGAGAGAGAGAGAGAGAGAGAGAGAGAGAGAGAGTCGAAACACATTTTTCGACTTAAAGACCCACTGAGCCATGAAGAAATATGGAGTTCCACCAGTCTGAGTGGGAACATAGCGCTATATCACCTTTAGACTTGGGCAAGTGTTTACCTTTGCGTGTATTTCCAAGTACCTGTGAGCCAGACTAGCTGAAGTGTCTGTCTGCAGGTGTGTCAGTGAACGAATAATATGCAACTTCCCCTGGTATGTGGCTGGGTATGTTGCATACCCAAAGTTGCCATTAAGATGATGATCCATCCCTTCCAACTTGCATCACCTCATCCAAGAATCCTGGTAAGGAGATATATAAACTAAATAACCTTTCACAATTATGGTTTTTTTCAAGAGGCTTAGATATGGCGTCACGCCTCTCGTTGCCAGACCACACCATCCCTCCCTCCTCTTGACCTTTCTCTTTAACATTTTTATGGTTGATTCTTTTTTCCTATGGCACTGAGGAGTTTGCTTTATATGTCCAGATGTATCCAAGACACTTGAGGTCGTAGGAGAGCAGTTGAAGGATATTCTTTCTGCAGGTGATTTAAGAACAGGATGGCCTGCAGATGTTTACTGACAGGTGAATAAGCCAGAGAGGTTCATGGTTGTCTGAAATCAGGGTCTCTGCAGGTGTTGTTGGCCTGAAAATGGTGACCAGAAGGCGATGATGATGATGATGGCTCGTACAGAAGAGGGTCGTTGGCAGTGAGTCTTCATGACCCATTGAGGGAGGAAGGTATGTAGACTAACGTAAGAGAGAGACAATCATAAGGCGGATTTCTGTAGGAGGAAGAGGATAAGTAGTGACCAGCATACGTATTAGGGGATACAAGATGCCACGCAAGAGATCAGACCATAGGAAGCAGTGCTGAAGGAGGTGTTCACCAACAGGAGTATGGTGATGAATACACTTACTAAGAAGATCTTGACGGGGGAAAAACAAGAAGAAAACATTCATTTAGGATATAGAAATGTTGAGGACGCGTTCCCCCATAAGGAGAGTCTAGGTGATGTAGGTGGAGGTAAATAGAAATCTATCAAATCTGTCCGTTACTATTTGGATGGGATAGGGAGAGACCAGAAAGAAGGCTGCCTTGCCCTCTCACCCTCCACTCTCTGTGGTACCAACATCCAGCAGGAAAAGGAATGGAAGAAAACTTGAGAGAAAGATAAGGATAATGGAGGATGCCTTACTATGAAAATGACTGGTATTGTGGAGAGAGCGTCTAGTGAAAGGGAAGGAAAGATGACGATAAAAGCATCATCAAAAAGTGATGAAGTGTTTACTGAGAGGGGAAGATCAGGAGAATGCGCTGTGAAGGGTACGTTTGCCCTCAAGGACTACACCCGTGGCATGAGTTTACCTGCTGCTTCTGACAGTCTCTATGTGGAAGCCGGAGACACTAGTAAGCCTAGCTGTCATTATATAGCCTTCTTTTCTCGAACAGTTAAGCTATGGAATTCTCTTCTTTTATCTTTCTTTCTCCAAATAACTTATCCTCAATTAGGATTCAGGTCAAGAAATACCTTTTCTTATACTTTTTCATCCAAGATGGCCTTTGAGTGTGGCAGGTTGTGACTGGCTATGTCAGTCATTGATAAAGGAATGAAACTTAGGAGGAAAACCGGAAAGGTGTAGATAATGTCTATCAAGAGATGGTGAAGCATACTCTAGTGTCAGGAAACCTGGAATTGTGCTTACTCAGTGGAAGATCGCCTTAATGAAGGAAAGATTCAAAGAGAAAGATTGGGTTAGGGAAGGAAACATAAAACGATGAACAAGACAGATTTTGAGAATCGTAATGTAAATAGTGCCACTGTAAGGAGGACCAGAGACTTGAAGCCTCTTAAGTTCTGGGTCTGAAGAGTGATGAAGAGATTGAACTGAGAGGAAACAAAAAAAAAAGGTAAACAGAGATACCTTGAGGGTAACTTGAAAAATTGGAATGATCATATTCTGCAAGGGTATGATAGTACGTAACTGAAAATGGAAAAGGAAGAGATACTGAAGGAAGGCTCATCCACAGAGATGAAGGAAAGCCTTGAGAACCGACCTCGAGGGACAGAGATGAAACCTGAGGAATCAAGACAGAAGACTGTCGCCATGTCATCTACCACACGAAGGTTACGCCTAGGCTCTGCCCTCACCTTTGGCCTCTCCTGACTGACCTATCGTCTCCTGTCCAGTACATCCAAGCCTAACTTGCCCCATAATATCTGACCTGTTCAGCCGGGGTTCTCCAGACTCCCAGCTCATCTTTCTTCGTCCACTTGACCCATTCTGAAGTAGCTAGTGTGGCTCACTTTGACATCCCTTGTCTTGATTAGGTTCGGCTTTCGTCAGCCAGTAAGGAGACTTCAATCTTTGATTTTTTTTTGAGTGAAAGATTCATAAGAATTATAATTTAAACGACTGTGTTATCAGAACCCCCTGTGAGCACGCAAATGAGAAATACATATTTGTTAACAGGTCTGGAGTTATCTATGATTCTAGGATTCACTGAAACCCACAGATTTCTTGTGACACAGAATTTCGATTTATCTTTTCATTAGAATTGTATACTTCATTATGTTTGAAGTTATATATATATATATATATATATATATATATATATATATATATATATATATATATATATATATATATATATATATATATATATATATATATATATATATATATATATATATATATATATATATATATATATATATATATATATATATATATATCCAGATGTGGATATTATACGACACACAACTAAACTCACATTAAGATTTAGAACCAACAGATGAGCCTTGGCCTCAGGTTCGAGTATCATGCAAAGTAAACTGCTACACAAAATATAACTTGTAAACATTCTGGAGTGTATACACTGAACGAGATGGAAGGTTAAAGCGTCTCTCTTGATTCCATCGTCTAACCATTTCTTTGTATAAAGCCTTTTGTAAACACTAATCATATACATATATCGCCTTAAATGATCATTTTCAATATGAAAACTTCCATTGTAAATCGGAAACATAGTCTTCAGTCTGTCTTTTGTTATTAGGGTTCATCAGTTCCTTCTAGAACCAGTTGGATCCAGCGGGAACCGAGCCTTTTACACACCAGTAGCTAAGTGTGAGTCTGCGGGAGCTAACCCCTTCAAAGACAAAACTGAGGAGCTGCAGTTTCTTCTTCAGTGTTCATTATCTTTAAAAGATTATTTCTTATTGAAAAAGTGAATCAATGTGGATACGTTTCTTGACCACATCCATGTAACCTACCATTCATTGCCTCGTAACGTGAATGAAATCATATATACATCAGGTAATTCGGTTACATTTAAATTTTTGGCTCCTCAACATCTGCACAGTGGGCGATGGAATGAGACGTGAAGTCTCTGCGAACGTTAGAAAATTCTCGGGAGAGGAAGCAGCGTCACACACATACACACACACACCTGGGATGGCTGGCTAGCCTCCAGGCACTGAACTCAACTGGCAGGTCAAGTGAGATCACCGCTCAGTCAACAAGCCACCAATATCACAGTGTAATACCATCAGTGTGTGCTTCTCTTTCAGTTCTGTGTTCCTTCGCTTTTATTTACATTTACTGACCTTTCAGTCTGTCTCTTTGTACCATTCTGTAACAGCGACCCTAGCCATGTACATCCTATGTTCTGCGTAAACTGTAGTCATCTAGATGAAAAGTTTAAACAAAGTCATTTAAGTGAAATGAAGGCAGTAATCAAAGCCTTAACAGAGGAAGATTCATATTTAGGGGACGAGGTACGGGGCTTTGAAAATGGCGCACCGTGACCTTACCTTCCCTGCCTCTCTCCAAACAGTCTCTCTCTCTCTCTCTCTCTCTCTCTCTCTCTCTCTCTCTCTCTCTCTCTCTCTCTCTCTCTCTCTCTCTCTCTCTCTCTCTCTCTCTACACACACACACACAATCCAGTCCATCCCTTCCTCGCTCACACCCTCCCCACACAGGCCTACTTTCCGACACCCGTTTGGCGCCCACTGCCTTCTACAACCCTCCCTCCCTGCCACCCTCGGCTGCTCCTAAACCTCACCATGTTCACCCTACCCCTCGCCACTCCACCCTCCATCCTTGTACCTCCTCTCATCACCTCCACCTTAATCTCCTTTCACCCTCACCTAGACTCCTCACTCCCAATCCCGTCCCTCCACTCATGCCTTCCCTCTCCCTAATTTCATAACCTCCGCCAAGTTCACGTCACACCTCAGCCACCCCAAACTGTCGTCCCCTTACCTCTCCCTCTCACCCTCGTCGACCCCACTCACGAGCAATCGATATGCGGTACTGAGCGACTTGTAAGAAATGAGCGGCAACGACTTTCCCATGACTTTCCCATGACTTTCTCCTCGTTTTCGAAGACCTGTACAACTCTTAACCCTCGCCTCCACAAGATAGTGATCGGACATCCCACTAGCGGCCCCTCTCAGCACATTTATTGCGAAAAGTCTCTCTTTTACACGCCTATCAAGTGATACGTGAGCTAATAAAGCCTGCTTCCCATCTCTCCCTCTTACATACACATACTTACGTATATCTCTCAATCTAGACCAGGTATTCTCAATCACCAGTCTTTTTTTTCATCACAAACCACCTCAAGTTCTTCATCATTTTTCATTCATAATATATATATATATATATATATATATATATATATATATATATATATATATATATATATATATATATATATATATATATATATATATATATATATATATATATATATATATATATATATGGCGTCCTAGCTTCGTCTCTTCGATGTATATTAACTGACTTATATTTCTCTCTTGTGTCTCCCCTGATGATGTGATTATTACACGAAAGTGCACTTGGGAAACTTTTCGTGTTTCATTTTCCCCGTGGACTCATAGGAATATATATATATATATATATATATATATATATATATATATATATATATATATATATATATATATATATATATATATATATATATATATATATATATATTGTCTGTAGTGGGTGAGACCATCGCTTAAGAGCGATCCTTTTACGAAATGCTCAGATCCGTTTCATCATACACGACCCTGCAATAACCAATGTGGCGCACAAGCCAACACTTGATTTAGCGGATTATTCTAACAGTGTCTTCCTCTCCTGCCGAAGTCAAGTGGGGCTGAAGTGGTGCCCCGCCACTCCATAGATAACTGAGGCCGTCACTCACTCCAGCAAAGTCATTCGAGATAATGGAGCAAAATTACAAATAAACACGAAACTAATACCACACCTGCGTCCTGTGTCTGACGATACTTGCTCCCTGTATGGTTCGTAGAACAGACTATTCTTTCTATATATATATTCCATAAACGAAACATGTCCTTCTGTTTACCTTGTGTACGTTAGACTAACCACGCATCTTGAGATCAAAAGGTCTCCCAAAAGAGGCGGCCTACGCTATATATATACATATATATATATATATATATATATATATATATATATATATATATATATATATATATATATATATATATATATATATATATATATATATATGACTCAGACGTGATTGTTTCTTCAGTGGAACTGAGACACCTGGCCACTTGAGACGTCCACGAAAAAAAAGGAATCATTTCGTAACCTTATTGGGTTTGAAGCCTCTTTTAAAGAGGGTTTTCCAAGATGTTTATTGGGTAACCGGATCGGCCAATGGTGATTATTGGCTCACCTGGTCAACTGGAATATTATTAAGGGCAGCTGAGCAATGGTAGTGTTGCCAAAAGCACCTGATGTCCGGTAGTGTTAACACTGACAACACCGGATGGTAGAGATGAGAGTACGTGATGGAGGACATCATGACAACAACACACGGTCGAGGGAGATGATAATGTTGAGTTTACTAACTGGTCCAAGAGGATGATGACTGACGCAATGTACAGTCAGGGGATCATAAGTGAAACCGACTGATACACTTGGTCATCGGAGGGTGATGGCTGATCACACATAGTGAGAGGTGAACCCTGAAGAAATCAATTGGTTAACGTAAGACTCACAGAGAAATAGAGAGGAATGGAAATGTTAATAGAGCATTTGGGTCCTATAGAAACTATCGATAACTAGAGAATAGGTTACGGAATCACTTATGACAGACAATTGACACATCAAGTAGGTTTCGATACTGCTTTTTTTTTACGTTGGTGAATAAAAAAAAATAGTCATAGAACATACCGGATTTTGGTCTCGCTAGTGTAACTTTAGGAAAGGCATTAACCCAGTTAATTTGCTCCATCACTTACTGCAGATCCCAAAAGTCGGAACTTCTCGTTAAAGTGAGCCAGCTTTTTTCTTTTTCCGAAAGTCGACAAGTCTCTCTCACCAAAATATTTTCCATCATTGTCTCCTTCATATCCATATATGTGCAGTACTATAGTCAGAACACGTAAGGCAAGCTGTTTAGCAAGTGAGTTCGGTTGGCTTCATCCATTCCAAAGTTATCTAGATAGTCTGTTTCTGAATTAATCCGACTTCTTGGGAATACATCATGTCCTGATATCGTGGACAATATAGATTTCGTCAACAGAATAATGTACAAGTCAACTGTGATTTCAAACTTGTAAGATTTGACGTGTCGTCCCTGATCGTAAGATTCGAGTTGACGATATATCAAAACATCTTGTGGAATCTTTGGAAGATCTTGAAATACCCGTTTCACATTCTGTATCTCGAACTAGAAAAAAAAAATATCGTGTGTTAAAGACTGCATGATCGCACTGAATGGAGAATAATATGATCAGAAATCTGGTATGGCGATGCATTAAAAGAAAATATTAATTAATTATGCTGCTGGACTGGAGCAGGGATGGGATTTTATATTTTCCAGTTGGTTCCGCTTTGGTGCTGGACTTACGGAACTGCTCATGTTAATGGTAATTAATATATGAGTTTCATGCCAAAGTGAAGGACTATTCATCTCTAGTCTGTCCTATCTTTTCATAGTCCTTCTGGCAGCTACACCAGTGGATGTTGTGCTGATTGGAGTGGGGGGATGTGTTGTTTACTACCACGCTGACACAAGAACCCCCACCAACTTACCAATGTTCCATTCCTTTATCTATTTGTTGTCTCTTTTGTTCTGCCATTTAGATTCATTCATCTATGTTTCCCCCTCAAGGTTTGAATAATACTTATGCGATGATTATATAGGGAATTTCATGATGACATCAAAAAGGGGTTGTAGGCCTAACGACCTTCCTCATTGGTCGCTGGCCACTAAACCTAAACCAGCCTACCAACCAGAGAGAGAGAGAGACATTCGCCATTTCCCGTGTTAGCGAAGAAGCGTCAAGAACAGAGAACTGAGCCTTAAAGGAAAATCCTCCCTTAGCCCCCTTTTCTGTTTGTACCTTTCAAAAAGTAATAAACTGGAGGAGAGGATTTCCAGCCCCCTGCCCTTTTTGGTTGCCTTCGACACGCAGTGAATACGTGGGAAGCATTCTTTCTCCCCTATCCCCAGAGAATATACAGGAGGGTGAAAGGCGTGCAAGGAATAGAGTGAATTGGAACTATGTGGTATACTGGGGTCGACGTGCTGTCAATGGATTGAACCGGGGCATGTGAAGCGTCTGAGGTAAACCATGGAAAGTTTTGTGAGGCCTGGATGTGGAAAGGGAGCTGTGGTTTCGGTGCATTACACATGACAGCTAGAGACTGAGTGTGAAGGAATGTGGCCTTTGTTGTCTTTTCCTAGCGCTACCTCGCGCGCGTGGGGGGAGCAGGGTGCTGTTTTTCATGTGTGGCGGGATGGCGACGGGAATAGATGAAAGCAGCAATTATGAATGTGCACATGTGTATATATGTTTATGTCTGTGTATGTATATGTATGTATACGTTGAAATGTATAGGTATGTATATGTGAGCGTGTGGCGTTCATGTATATACATGTGCATGTGGATGGGTTGGGTTTCATATGGATAAAAGGGACTCCTAGGGCGAGGAACAGTACACACACACACACACACACACACACACACACACACACACACACACACACACACACACACATATACACATACACACACACACACACACACATTATATATATGTCGCTGTCTCCCGCGTTAGCGAGGTAGTGCAAGGAAACAGACGAAAGAATGGCCCAACCCACCCACATACACATGTATATACATACACGTCCACACACGCAAATATACATACCTATACATCTCAATGTACACATATATATACACACACAGACATATACATATATACACATGTACATAATTCATAGTCTGCCTTTATTCATTCCCTTCGCTACCTCGCCACACATGGAATAACAACCCCCCCCCCCCTCATGTGTACGAGGTAGCGCTAGGAAAAGACAACAAAGGCCACATTCGTTCACACTCAGTCTCTAGGAGTCATGTAATAATGCACCGAAACCACAGATCCCTTTCCACATCCAGGCCCCACAGAACTTTCCATGGTTTACCCTAGACGTTTCACATGCCCTGGTTCAATCCATTGACAGCACGTCGACCCCGGTATACCACATCGTTCCAATTCACTCTATTCCTTGCACGCCTTTATGAAAACGTTTCAATTATCTTTTTCAGAGGAACTCCTTCTTTAGCAACATTGAGTAATAAGTAGTTCAGTATGGCGCCACTTCTTACAAATCCCTGAGAGTCGAGTACATTAAGATGTCCCAGGAGCATTGCAGCCCTGGCTGTATTCTCATGACCCATTGATTACCAAGGTCTTGGCATTTGCATCAGGCGCTCGGGTGTGCATTGCGTATTGGTAGGCGTAACATTCAGTAGATCAGAAAATTTAGGATCATGATACATTTCATCCTCTTCACTAATATCAAATTAAAGAACTCGTACAGAAGAATAATGCCTTCAAGGTCCTTCTAGAGTAACAGTGTATTTCTACGAAGAGATCTGTTTCAAAATAAAGATTCGTGGTTCTCTCGTCTCACTCGTTCTCTGCAGAACTGACACAGTATAGTTCAGCTGTGTGAGGGAGGTGTCCTATCTATTCGTGCAACACCCGTACAGTGTGTCAGCTCCCTGGCACTGGTCGCCCCAAGCATCGACCGGCAGGCCAGACACCGTATGACGCCACTACACCCACTCCCCCGTGGCGCAGAGCCATAATGTGTTGGAACCTTGACTTTGTAAGAGAAAAATTTGAAAGAATTCTGCCGCAGACTGGAAGACTCCCTTTCGGATATTTTGCTGCTCATCGTGAGACGTAAACTTTTGACAAACGTTTCCTTAAAGTGTTTGAGTCTCCAGGTTTCACCAAAGGATAGTTACTCCTCGAGACAAATCCTTCCTGGGGGTACAATTTGAGTGGGTAAGGGATTTCTTTTAAGGGATGAAAGAGGCCTTTATTGAACTGAGTCACGTCATAGATTACTTTATGCAAGACGATGGAGGTTTCAAGCCACCAATTACGAGGCTGACCACCCTGGGAGAACCTCCTCCGCTCTCCCTCCCCATCAAGAAAAAAAATGCCTCTTCCACAATCCTCTCTCCTTTTGGCATTCAAGAAACCATCCCCAGCTTCACCATCCCTTACCAACTGGGAGAGCCTCCATCACTCACCTTCCCCCTCACCACTCCAGAAAATTCCTTCACTCTATCCGTCTAAGTGGACCCAGAAGGTAAGAGATCAACTCTGCTTGTGCTAAAGCAGTATTGATTAGGACACATTTTCCCATCAGAACAGAATTTTATGAATTCAGCAGTTTCTCGATCGAGTCTGCCCGTCAGCAGATAAACAAATGACTCCACCTCATTCCCTGCATACTCGCTCCTCTCTCCAAGACTCTCGCATTTACCTCTCTCACCACCTCAGCCATAAAGAAATTTAACAACCATGGTGATATCACATACCCCTGCTGCACATTGACTTCCCCTGGAACCATTCACTCATTTCTCCTCCTACTCGTGCACACGCCTTACACCATTTATAAAAACTTTTCACTGCTTCTAGCAGCTTTTCTCCCTCACCGTATATTCTCAAAACCTTCTATATCAACCCTATCATATATCTATCTCCGAACTATTGATGCCACATACAATTCGAGCTGTTTCTCTAAGTTTTTCTCACACAGGTTCTTTAAAGCAAACACATCCTCTGCCACTTCTGAATCTACACTGTTCCTACCCAGTCTGGTGCTCAGTACATGTCTTCGTCCATTCAGTCACTACTCTCCCAGACAACTTATCAAGTACACTAAAAAAACTTATATCTTTACCTTCATACAGTAATATCATTCGTACAGTCCGCCAATCCTAAGGCACTTCACCGTGATCCAGATGTACAGTGAAGACCCTAACTAACCAATCAGCAACACAGCCACCCGCTTTTTCAAGAAATTCAGTGGCAATACCATCCACTCCAGCCGTCTTGCCACATTCCATCTAACGCAAGGCCTTCACCACCTCTTCTCTCTTCACCAAACCACTCTCCATGAGTCTCTCACTTCGCATACCACCTCATTTCAGTCAACCTGCAGCTGCCACCACATCATCAAACACATTCAACCGTCCCTCAAAGTATATAATCATTCCACCTCCTCCTTACTTGATTAACTTTCAACGATGTTTCCATTTCTTCTTTTGTTTTTCCCACATTACCAAGCCTCCTTCCCAAACATTCTCCCTAATGTATGCTCATACTTGCTCCTTGCAACCCTCATTTGCCCCTCCGTTACTCCTTTCTTTTATGAATCTCCCAATCCTTTCCGCTCCTCCCATATAAGTACCCACTATTGAAATGGGGAAGCAAGAATTCAATAACAAAAATATTTTTGGTTGTACCCTATCACAAGGATGTCATACCTCTGATTGATATCATGAAACTTAACATTAATGTTTTCAATTGTGAAAAACACCGTAACTTAACATTAATGTTTTCAATTGTGAAAACATCGCACGGAATTTTTTCATAAAAAAAACAATAGCATCGTCTTATGATGCCATAGGTGTCGACTCTGTACCATGTAAAGTCTGTAATGAATTGTATATTTTGTAAATGGGTTACTTTTTAAAGGAGAGGACTCAGCAGCATAGATATTCTGTACGGACAGTCTCGGAACCAAACACAATATTCAGACATATAAAAAAATCATTTCCGTCTAATGAACTTTGTTCATCTCTTAGAGAGAGGTTTATTGTTGAATCTTCTCCTATGAAAGTTAACAGCACCATAGACATGAGTGAATGAGCGTATGAATTAGATAATATTTCAAATGAAGTCTCTGTTGAAATGTGACAAAGTTAAAAACGTAGCAGCTGACCTGAGGTTCTTTGCCAGGTAGAAGAACGGGTCACACTACTGACCTGGTCAACCTTTCTATTTTATCAGGTCAATTGTTCCTTGTTGCCTCAGCTGCGACGTTGGATGGTTTTGTATATTTTCTCGCGTTCAGAGGACCTATGTATTCTTGAAAATAGCTTGAAATACAGTTCAAAGGTTGAAGCTTCCAGCAAGTTTAGGTATATATATATATATATATATATATATATATATATATATATATATATATATATATATATATATATATATATATATATATATATATATATATATATATATATATATATATATATATATATATATATATATATATATATATATATATATATATATATATATATATATATGTATATATATATATATATATATATATATATATATATATATATATATATATATATATATATATATATATATATATATATATATATATATATATATATATATATTCTCAAGAACACATCGAGTATCTGCGTATGCATGAAGGCAGCATAGAAGTATGATCAGCTGGGATTGACTTTGAGCCGACTGCCCTGTCTAGGAATTGATCCAAAACACTCAAAAGGGATTTGTGTGCGTTCGTGTCTGTATGGATATGTAAAAATATGAACCTTTTACATATTTCAGGACGAATGCTTTATTCATTTCAATATCAAATCCATTATCCATTTCTCGAATGAAAGAGACTCAAGAGAGAAGTTCGAGTTTTTCACAACAGCAAAAAATGAAACTAGGCTTGTGCTACCGTGTGAGGCTGGCAACTGTTGTTGACCCACCCCACCCCAGAGATCTCTTTGATGGGGACTCTCCTATAACACAAAGACCTGAGGCAGGGATGTGGGCGTCTTAACTGTAAGGCTAGTGACTCGTGGGGCGTCCAGGGCGATGAGTGGCCTTAACCTAACAGAAGGAGATCTGATGATGAAGGCCACAATAGAGAGTCACTGAGGACCAAGGTCCAATGTCATATGGATGCTGGTAGTGGAATAACATCTCCCCCACCCTCCTCTCCCCGGCGGGAAGAATACATAGTGGGTTAGGGAAGGAGGAACCATAGTGGGTTAGGGAAGGAGGAACCATAGTGGGTTAGGGAAGGAGGAACCATAGTGGGTTAGGGAAGGAGGAACCATAGTGGGTTAGGGAAGGAGGAACCATAGTGGGTTAGGGAAGGAGGAACCATAGTGGGGTAGGGAAGGAGGAACCATAGTGGGTTAGGGAAGGAGGAACCATATTGGGTTAGGGAAGGAGGAACCATAGTGGGTTAGGGAAGGAGGAACCATAGTGGGTTAGGGAAGGAGGAACCATAGTGGGGTAGGGAAGGAGGAACCATAGTGGGTTAGGGAAGGAGGAACCATATTGGGTTAGGGAAGGAGGAACCATAGTGGGTTAGGGAAGGAGGAACCATAGTGGGTTAGGGAAGGAGGAACCATAGTGGGTTAGGGAAGGAGGAACCATAGTGGGGTAGGGAAGGAGGAACCATAGTGGGTTAGGGAAGGAGGAACCATATTGGGTTAGGGAAGGAGGAACCATAGTGGGTTAGGGAAGGAGGGACCATAGTGGGTTAGGGAAGGAGGAACCATAGTGGGTTAGGGAAGGAAGAACCATAGTGGGTTAGGGAAGGAGGAACCATAGTGGGTTAGGGAAGGAGGAACCATAGTGGGTTAGGGAAGGAGGAACCATAGTGGGTTAGGGAAGGAGGAACCATAGTGGGGTAGGGAAGGAGGAACCATAGTGGGTTAGGGAAGGAGGAACCATAGTGGGTTAGGGAAGGAGGAACCATAGTGGGGTAGGGAAGGAGGAACCACACTAGATGGATGGGAATAAATATATTGAGAAACACTTTTGATAACAGATTATTAACGCATGTCCGCTCTTGTAAAGCCAGATCAAAATGACATATTCACACATAATGCCTCTTAATTAAACTCTTTTCGCAACGATAAAAATTGTTGACGAATTCAATCACAAATGATGCATTCATTTTCCTCGAAAATTAGTTTGTGTCTGTGCGACCTACAGATTATTTCTAATTTCAGTTAATGTTCTTAATATCCCATGTGTATAATTCTATGGCTTTGCCATAATTTTGGAGGGAGAGGAGTTTGTGAGACTTGTCCTAAATATGACGTATATCATAGTTTAGTTTCATTGAATAAAGAGGGATTCATTTGGGACTGCTGTATTGTTAATCATTGTCTATAATAAGGTATCTACATCATTGAAATTTAAATCATTTGTTCAATTAACAGTGAAACAGATTATATTTGCTTGTATACATCCTGATTGTTTGAGGTATTATGTGTTCTATGAAAGTGCGCGTGCATATATGTGTGTGTGTGTGTATTTATATTTATTTTTTATTATACTCTGCCGCTGTCTCCCGCGTTAGCGAGGTAGCGCAAGGAAACACACGAAAGAATGGCCCAACCCATCCACATACACATGTATATACATACACGTCCACACACGCATATATACATACCTATACATCTCAACGTATACATATATATACATGTACAGACATATACATATATACACATGTACATAATTCATACTGTCTGCCCTTATTCATTCCCGTCGCCACCCCGCCACACATGAAATGACAACCCCCTTCCCCCGCATGTGCGCGAGGTAGCGCTAAGAAAAGACAACAAAGGCCACATTCGTTCACACTCAGTCTCTAGCTGTCATGTATAATGCACCGAAACCACAGCTCCCTTTCCACATCCAGGCCCCACAAAACTTTCCATGGTTATTCACCAGACGGTACCACATGCCCTGGTTCAATCCATTGACAGCACGTCGACCCCGGTATACCACATTGTTCCAATTCACTCTATTCCTTGCACGCCTTTCACCCTCCAGCAATATTCAGGCCCCGATCACTCAAAATCTTTTTCACTCCATCTTTCCACCTACGAGTTGGTCTCCCACTTCTCCTCGTTCCCTCCACCTCTGACACAAAAATCCTCTTTGTCAATCTCTCCTTACTCATTCTCACCATATGACCAAACCATTTCAAAACACCCTCTTCTGCTCTCTCAACCACACTCTTTTTATTACCACACATATCTCTTACCCTTACGTTACTTACTCGATCAAACCACCTCACACCACATATAGTCCTCCAACATCTCATTTCCAACACATCCACCTCCGCACAGCTATATCTATAGCCCACGCCTCGCAACCATATAACATTGTCGGAACCACTCTTCCTTCAAACATACTCATTTTTGCTTTCTAAGATAACGTTCTCGACTTCCACACATTTTTCAACACTCCCAGAACTTTCGCCCCCTCCCCCACCCTATGATTCACTTCCGCTTAAACTTGGTAGAAATGCTGCGGGATGACTAAAGTGCACAATATGAGCACTTTTCCCGTGCAACTCACCAGAAACAAATTGAAATGCTTTTTGGGACTGTATGAAATGGACTACATCTGTCCGAAGCCACTACGGCCACAGCTACCTGACCAGCCACCACTGAGTAGGGCTTGAGGAAGGAGAGGGCCGTGCAGGGGGCCTGTGATCTCGAAAGGGAGGCGTTAGCGGACGTCTGGTGGTATGGAGAAAGGAAGGTCCCTCTGAGTGTCTTTGACTTGGAGGAGATGATAGATGATAGCAGCTGTAGGCGTGGTGGGCGGAGGAGGGTTGGGCCTTATGGCTGGGTGGGTACGTGAGGAGGAGGAGAAGGAGGAGGTCCGTGCAGGGGTTTGTGGGTTCCGTGAAAGGGAGGAACGTGGAGTGGAGGGCCTCGCACGCGGTGTTAGGGTCATGGTAGGGAGGGGGCTGTGCCAGGAGTGGATGTCTGGGAGTGAGGGATTTCAAGGTCGGGAGAAATGGAGAGGCAAGAACTGTTCAGGAGTAGGGGTTGGGTGGGGTTGGGGAGGTGATGGCCGAGCCGGGAGTAAGGGGTTGGGGTGGGGGTGTGTCACATAATGGAGAAAACGTTTTGTATGAGCCATGCACGAACGGCCACCAGAACGTTCATATTGATGGAGATTCGAAGCCACTTGCAAGAACGGCCGTGAGCTGGCCGAAGAAGCAAGTTTATATATATAGTGGGCAACAACAACAATAGCAACACCAACACCAATAACTCATCCCTTGTAAGACGACAGATGGCAGCACAGAGCAACAACAGAAGTACTCTCACTCGTTCGTCAAGCAGTTCCTATGTGCGTGCGACATGTTCACGAACATCGAAGCTTCTACAGTTCTTGTTTTCGTGTGTACGTCTGTCAGACTCTATTTTTGATTCCACGTTTAGGACATTTACTTTAGAGTTTATTTTGTCTCTCAGTCAAAATTCTGTTCCATTATTTGTTTTCTTTTTTTTTCTCTGTCTATGGAAGATATGAAAAACTGGTGTCTATCACAAGGTCACTGGGTAATACCACTTTGAAAAACTAGACACAAGGTTTCACCACTACTGCAGTGCAGTAAGAAGTCCTTCCTATTTAGCATTCTTGTAGTTATGTTGTCTTCACTGAATATTTGCAAAAGTGACGACAGGTTTGACCTCTGGTGTTTGAGCGGTTGGTCAACCAAATTCTTTTCTTGACTTCGAATCCAGGCGATGGTTCCAGTGATCCTAAATCCCCCTGAGCGTTTATGAAACGACGAGAAGCATTGTCACAAGATTAGGGTTCAATTCTACATATACCAACCTTAACAGTGTCGAGATAGGGAAGACATGAGAGTTCAAACACCTGTTTTAGAGTCGGTTTGAGTGGCTATGTGTTTGAAATATGAGTCAGCGACGTTCTAATGTTTCTTTAATAGCTAGAGTTTGGTATACAGATTGACGAAGTTGCCATTAAGCCTATAGACTCGATGATCATATAGAAAACGTGTAAGATGAGGTTGTTGTTGGACGTTTGATAGTGGGATCCACCGACTCGCCATCTATGACCTAGGCGGGAAACGGGGCTTCGGATTCTTTCTACCCAGACTACAGGGTTTCTTTGAGCACATCAGGAGGCATAAAGGGTTTCGAATACCGTTGTCCTTTATACCCAAGGGTAATGCGAGCATCTGGAGAGTGAGGTGTGTGATTAAGCAGCCAGGACCAGCCCGGAGACGTAGTGAGCGGCTAACCATATCAGACCGGAGGCTAACGTGTGTTGTTAGATGGAGTGAGGCTGGGCGAATCATAGTCCTAAAGTTCACGGTTCGTTCATCACGCTGGCTGTCTCTCCTCAGCTGGGCCATATAAGGCCACAGTGCTACCCAGACCTTACTCAGGTAACTCCTGAGACTATTTGAGGTTTACCTGTTTTCATCTCTCTTCTAAGACTGGTAATACGTAGATCAATTGACTGATTTCTCGCCATGATGGAAGCCACCAGGGAGAAGCCAGTCTCGGGTGACTGAGACGCACCGTTCTGTGTTCTCTGTTATAACAAGGGTTGTTCTCAACTGTACGGTTATAGGTGGATGATTACTTCAGTAGGGGGAGCGTTGATGTAGTCTGGGTGGAGGTGGAGGTGGTGGAGGTGGTGGTTGAAGCGGAGAGGATAAAAAATAAAAAAGGTGGAGAGAGGAAGAAGTGTGGATGAGCATAGATGGAGGAGGGGGACGAGAGTGATGGTAGCTATAGTGTTGCAGGCGATAGTGATTGATGGTGACGGTCGAGCATATATATATATATATATATATATATATATATATATATATATGATTCTTTATGTTATATTTGATCGCCGTCTCCCGCGTTAGCGAGGTAGCGCAAGGAAACAGACGAGAGAATGGCCAAACCCACCCACATACACATGTATATACATACACGCCCACACACGCACATATACATACCTATACATTTCAATATACACATACATATACATACACAGACATATATACACATGTATGTATTCATACCTGCTGCCTTCATCCATTCTCCTTGCAACCCCGCCACACATGAAATAGAACTTATCCCCTCCCCCCTCCCGCGAGGTAGCGCTAGGAAAAGACAAAAGAGGCCACATTCGTTCACACTCAGTCTCTAGCTGTCATGTGTAAATTCACCGAAACCACAGCTCCCTTTCCACATCCAGGCCCCACATGGTTTACCCCAGATGCTTCACATGCCCTGGTTCAATCCATTGACAGCACGTCGACCCCGGTATCCCACATCGTTCCAATTCACTCTATTCCTTGCACGCCTTTCACCCTCCTGTATGTTCAGGCCCCGATCGCTCAAAATCTTTTTCACTCCATCCTTCCACCTCCAATTTGATCTCTCGCTTCTCCTCAATATTTCCTAAATCATTCTCTCTATATGACCAAACCATTTCAATAAACCCTCTTCTGCTCTCTCAACCACACTCTTTTTATTACCACACATCTCTCCTAACCTTTCATTACTTACTCGATCAAACCACCTCACACCACACATTGTCCTCAAACATCTCATTTCCAGCACATCCACCCTCCTCCGCACAACCCTATCTATAGCCCATGTCTCGCAACCATATAACATTATTGGAGCCACTGTTCCTTCAAACATACCCATTTTTGCTCTCCAAGATAACGTTCTCGCCTTCCACACATTCTTCAACGATCCCAGAAACTTCGCCTCCTCCCCCACCCTACCCTACCCTACCCTACACTTCTGCTTCCATGGTTCCATCCGCTGCCAGATCCACTCCCAGATACCTAAAACACTTCAATTCCTCCAGTTTTTCTCCATTCAAACAAGAAGAAAAAGAAAAGAAAGAAATTGGCCTCCCACTCAGCCTTCAGTACGTCGCAGTATGCGACATGCTCACCTGCTTCTTAACTTCGAGGTCGTAGTACTTCGCTATCTCTTGTTGTACTCAGCCTCCAGGTCGTAAGGTTTACTCCCAACTCGACCCTACCCCACACTTAACCTGGTCGTGTGTGCGACGGATGGAGAAGCTGGTTAACGAAGCATGAGAACCTAAAGGCCCTGGAAAACAGGCTAAACCATTTTATTATTTACGCTCGTTGGATGCCTGAATTGCCTGCCTGCTGGAGTTGAGGTTTTTGAGATAATTTTTCTTCTTTTCTTTTCTCTTCCAAACTGTAGGAGGCTACAGTTAATTACTACTGTGGAGGAAATGGGACATTATATAGTGAGAGTCTATGGAGGATCTGCCATGGAAATGGTGATAGCAGTGACCAAGTTGTTAGAGCTCTGATGACCATCCCTACATGGACATTTACGACCATCTTCCTTGTGACCCGGACACAATATCGGCCCCTTCCATTGCTCCCATGTACCTTTCCATGTCATCCTCCATTTCTGTATGATTTGTAGAGTCAATATTGCTCCCATGTACCTTTCCAAGTCATCCTCAATTTCTGTATGATATGTAGAGTCAATACGTAGAGTCAATTCTACCTCTCCTGTCCTTGCAGAGGAGAGGCCTTAAGTGAGTATAGTTCTTGCTATCCTAAAATAAAGATTCTACCTGTTTCCTCGTTTTCTGTTTTACGAACACTTAACCTTCAGTTCTAGTTAATTAGTCTGATGTGATTAACTTTTTCATTAGGCTTCGAATCTGCTTTCTTGTTGTTTACAAGCTTATTTTCCCCGTGTCTGTAAGACCTTCCATTTCTTTTGCCGTATTATTTTATGATACTTTATGTAGACTCAAGTTGCATGGCATAATTTGATTATATATATGTATATATATATATATATATATATATATATATATATATATATATATATATATATATATATATATATATATATATATATATATACATTTCATACTATTCGCTATTTCACGCATTAGCAAGGTAGCGTTAAGAACAGAGGACTGGGCCTTTGAGGGAATATCCTCAGCTGGCCCCCTTCTCTGTTCCTTCTTTTTGGGGAAAAAAGAAAAAAAAATGAGAGGGGAGGATTTATATATATATATATATATATATATATATATATATATATATATATATATATATATATATATATATATATATATATATATATATATTTATATTGTCGTGTGTAAGCAGCTTTTTCCTTTGTTACAGAATAGCATACATGATGCTGTATGCCATCACATTCCTATACCTATGTACTCTACACTACTTCCAGGGCAACAAGGGCAATTGATGGTCAATGTTAGACTATAATGATCATTATCATCATCATTATCATCAATCATAAGGACCCAGGATCCCATCTCCAGGAACCCCTGCAACTTCAACGCTACTCTTCACTCAGTAACAAGGGCCAGATGGACTCGTTTCAAGCAAGAAGAGTACTTTGAAGAGGAAGGCTGTATTCTGCATCGTCAACTGATGTGGCAATTGCCTGGCAAATGGAGCCTCTTCACTCTGTGTAACCTCAAGCAGGCGCAATTCTCTAACTCTATATACTGAGCTGTGGTTCCTTGATACACAAGACCTGATTAATAAGTTCCCTCTCGTACTTGACTGAAAGTATCATAACTGTGGGGGTCTACGTATGAAAGAGGCAAAAAGAGAGAGAGAAAAGAACACCAAGAGCAGGACTTCGAGGAAGAGTATTCTGAGGCGACATTTGTTGGTGCGTTTTGTTGGAGGAAAGTTTATAAATGTGTTCAGTCTAGGAGGCTATTCACTCCCAGAAACTCTCCAAAACAAGTGCGGGCGGTGCATGGTAAAGCGAACACTTTGTGTTGGATGTGAGTAAATACGACTTGGGTACAAAGTGTGTCCATGGAGGATAAAGCATTAGTTCACTCGATATGTTTTGATCAATATTGATCGCGATTATTGAATGAGAATCATTTGAATGAACTGATGTAATTGACCAAGATAATACAAGATCAGTTAGAGTAATGTATAATCTCAATTTTTTTCTTTTACAATATATAAATGTAAATGTTATGATTAGTATAATGAAATTATGAGACATATGTTAGAAGTTATTTACTCTAACATCCAGGAGCTGGAAGAGAGAGTTCATTCTCATTGCACACATTTTCCTCCCTGTCATTCCTCAATTATTCAATAGTCCTGAGCCGAGAGATATACACAGTTTGATATACACACTTTGGGATGAATAATCAAGTATTGTTATTCTTCCAGATTTTGATAGGTTGATGAGGTTACAATTCCTGTCCTTCCACTTGCACTTGGCACTGGCGAGAGAACAGTGGAACCTTACCTTATTATATATAGATTTGTCTGTTTCATCCCTTCATTGCCTGACCCCAGAACTGAAACTATGGCTGACCCACTAAGAAGTAATTTCTATGATTGTTCTGAAGTATGAAATTACAAAAATATACAACCATAATCGAGGATATATATATATATATATATATATATATATATATATATATATATATATATATATATATTTTTTTTTTTTTCATACTATTCGCTATTTCCCGCGATAGCGAGGTAGCGGTAAGAACAGAGGACTGGGCCTTTGAGGGAATATCCTCACCTGGACCTCTTCTCTGTTCCTTCTTTTGGAAAAAAAAAAAAAAAAAACTATCCTCAGCCAGGTACACAATTCATCAGTCACCTCCAAGGGGAGTAGAAGTGGGTGACTGCATACCGATTCTCGCGTCCAAGTTTCGAACTCATTCTTGCCCGACTCCTAGTCAGTAACATTAACCAGTGCACCACTGAGGCCCACTGCTTAAATCACTGTGTTCGAGAGCAGCACCTCATTAACCGGCCTTTGGGGAAAATAATCACATCAGAAAATATTGACGATAAAACAGGTGGTCCAAGTTACGCCTCCGAGGCAAAAGAATTTTTTTCAAAATGCTTCATCGTGAGTCCTGTAATTCATAAGGCACTTTATATTTACAAACGATGCTGACACGTATTCTCACTAGCTTTATAAACATTCTTATCTTCCCTTAGGTCACATATTTACCCCTGAAAAACTCTAGGGATAACGTAAGACAGGTAAACAGCCCCCGGTTATGCCTCTCTTTCAGCTTAGTCCTCGGGTGTAAACATTGTATTCATCCACTCTGAACTCTCTCTTAAAGAACGTGTTAATCGTATTCACAAACTCTGCTCAGTCTTTCAACCAAAGGAATACGATTAAGAGAATTAAATATCATACAATACTGTTTACTCAACTAAGGAGAAATAGCTTTGACTTAAGGGAACTAGCATTTAATCTCTTTTCGTTTTTTTCGCTCACGAAATATAAAGATTCTAAAAATAAAGAAAAACTTCTGACTAAAGAAGAATAACATTTCTTTCTGAATTGCAAAAGAAAAATGCTAATAGTAAGATTTAATGTAAAAATGTACATATATGTTCATATAATGAGTATAATACCTTACTAAAATAGAAGTACTTCATATGCATTAGCTGGCTCGTTTTCTCTCTTTAATCATCATTACGCTGAAGTTCTCAGATGAAAAATATGACAAGTTTTACATTACAAACCTTGTAGAAAACAGTTAATAGCAGGGTAATTAACTGAGGCTCATTGCAAAGTACTCATTGGAAAGCCTTTCTTTTAGTTAATTAGACTAATGAACGGAAAGCGCGGAAAGCGGGTTCTTTACCCTCACAGTACAGAGAGAGAGAGAGAGAGAGAGAGAGAGAGAGAGAGAGAGAGAGAGAGAGAGAGACAGGTATGAAAATATAAGGAAAAGAAAATAAGCGACACCAGCACAACGAAAATAGCCACACTGACAGTCCCTAAGCAGCGCTACTATGTAATCACCCATGAGTGCCATGGGAGCCCATAAGCCATGGCTTCAGTATAACCCATTGATAAAGCTATTAAGTCACACTCTGAGACAGCAGGACTGCCAAGTTCACTTTAAGCATTTACTCTCCTGTAGGATAAGGGGAAGCCAATACCATTCTCACGTTTACTGTCTAGATACAATGACACCTGTAGAATTCATGTGGCATTCATCCCAATACACCTGTTTAAGACACTTAAAGCTTCGTAATTCATAAGGGTAAAGGAGGCAATGGGGAAAATGGACTTTAGATCAATGACACGTATAGATTCACAGACATGTGGAGTCACTGAACAGGGGTAAGTATACTGTAACATTCTGGCCCTAAAACACATGTGAGATAACTCTTGCAAAATACGAACTCTTAAGCAAAGGAATAGTGATGTTAAATGCATATATACTAAGCAAAGGAATAGTGATGTTAAATGCATATATACTAAGCAAAGGAATAGTGATGTTAAATGCACATATACTAAGATCATTTCAAAACAAGGTGTGCTCTGGCCTTCCTACAGTACAGCATAATACTGACTGGCTGCTCTACTTGGTGTCTGAAATTGAAAGTTTACTGAAGGGAATATCAGCTTCGAATGTGATTTTAGCTGTATATCTGGAAAGGAGGTCTCAGGATCAGTCTTTTGGACTCATTCAAAAAGGTATTTTCTATTTTTAATCTTCGGGATTACTCGACTAACAAATTCTCCTTAATTAAAAAAGAAGAATGTGCTAATAAGCTTATTAGATTCATTATAGAGATCATTAAGGCAATGGTTGATGGTATGAAGTGGATCACAGGTAAGAGAATATGATCACTCTCTTAGGTCATAATTTTCATCTACATCACCTAACACAAAGTACTTCATTTTCATCTACATCACCTAAAACAAAAGACCTCATTTTCATCTACATCACCTAAAACAAAAGACCTCATTTTCATCTACATCACCTAAAACAAAAGACCTCATTTTCATCTACATCACCTAAAACAAAGTACTTCATTTTCATCTACATCACCTAAAACAAAGGACTTCATTTTCATCTACATCACCTAAAACAACGGACCTCATGATGCATGCAACTCATTTCGAACATCTGTATCGTAAAAGCAGAGCTTCACTTAAGTCCTTGTGGGGAACGAGCAAAAAAATCATCTTTGAAAAGATATTACCTTTTGAGATTTTTCAGCTCTCTTGAGCGCGAGCGACTCTACCAAAATGAAAGCTTTTCAGAAATTTTAACCAGAGGGTTAGCGAGACCCGACAATATGAATAATTCGATAACATTATATGACACAGCCTTTGAGGAGACTCCATTTTCGCCACATTGAGCCAAACCTGTTATCATAGTTCACAGAACATCCAGAAATGGACCAGAAAACTGTGATGAAGGATCACACGCATCATAATATTGCCCAGTGTCCTCAGACGATAGACGAGTGAAATCTAGCTATTTTTAAGATCATTTTTTGAGACCTTCATATTTTGAGACCTTTCTTACGGTCTGAACCCTTAGACGATGCACTTCAAGAGGATACTCACAACAGAATCGCATGTTTTTTCGATGTTCACGACCTTATACTTGTACTGGAGAGTCGGAACACTTCAACCAATGGGCTCTAACGTATACAAAAAAAAAAAGAAAGAGGAAGCACTGCTGGTGGAGTTAGCATACGATTCGAATCCCTATGATTGCGCCCCAACTTGGCACGATATTAATAAGGATAATAACAGTACTTCAACCCTGGAATCTGGGGGATATAAAGGCATTGGTTTCTGTCGTCTGAAACACATTGAAATGGACTTCTTTTACGAGAGCGTCGGTCTGTGAGTAACCCCTGACCAAAGAGGTGGTAAGGTTTCTTCGGTTCCTAAGGCACCGGATCAATATCTGTTGCTGGTTTTGTCGCGTATCATTTGAGTACAAGTTAGAATTATATTTGATGGTTTGTCAGCGTTATCCTTGAAGGGTGTTATTGTACCTGATTCAAAAGACTCAACTCTTCATACCAGGGAATCGGATGCTAAGAAGTTAGGAGTTAACATGGTGTCAGTCGACAGGGATTGGGTCAAGTAAGCAAGTTGCTTTGGGAGGTTTTGAGTTAGTGTGAAAATATATATAATGGTTTTAAACCGCGACCAAGCGAACTATAAGTGGTCGAGAAGAATGTTGGATGACCATATTATTTCTTCGATAAGATGTATCATAAACACGAATCGAGTGCTATTGAAAAGCATCGAAATACTGTAGTGTAGCGAACACTAATCAGGATCAGTTTGGGTATTATAGAACTGACAGTCGGCCTTGTGGGCAAAATTTTGATGCTAAACTTATAGTCTGTGAAATCTGAAGTTATGCACTAACTAACCTTTCTTTTGTTCCTATTCGTTTAGATATTTTGAAGAATACTGATTTGATTGATCAGTGTAGCTACTTTGAGAGAGGGAATTGTGTGTGGAATTATTTCATCATCGGAAATTGGTGGTTATTGAGTTAGGAAATTTGTATGCTGTACAGGAAATTTGTCCCCTAGCTGATGATATGGCTAACATCATTGAGTTAAATGAGAAAAACAAACTTCTGGGACAGGTATATACACTCATCCAGGAAAATCGTCTCCCAATTTCTTTCACTGCTCGATAACGATGAGGTGTTTTCAAGCCATGAAATGTCATGGATATGAAAGAATTTGACACTGACATTAACCTGGATTCTTTTAGCCTAACTCCTGTTCTTATTGCGACACAACGAGAAGTCTTTTATATACACTGTTGTCATCTGATAAATCTCTTGTATGTGCTGCATGATGGCTCCTGTTTGCTTGCCAGTGGGTCAGGAGGTTTCCAAAACCGGTGATGAAACCTGTTGATAAGCAGTGTGAGGATTTAGATGCTTCAGTTACAACTGCACCGGCTAGATTCCAGTGGAGTTCGCCGATGGCACCAGTCATAGCGGTGGACAGGTCTATTTGACTGTGTGCTGACTTTTCCAACGTAAATAAGGTTATACTATTACAATACCGGTATTGAATATTCTACCATTTTCGATTCAGTACGAGGATACCACCTATTAGCTCTTTCGTATGAAATCATTTATATCAATTATATATATATATATATATATATATATATATATATATATATATATATATATATATATATATATATAATTGATATGGGTAAAACTGAAAGTGGATGGAGAGAGATGGGTGATTATTGGTGCATATGCACCTGGGCATGAGAAGAAAGATCATGAGAGGCAAGTGTTTTGGGAGCAGCTGAGTGAGTGTGTTAGTAGTTTTGATGCACGAGACCGGGTTATAGTGATGGGTGATTCGAATTCAAAGGTGAGTAATGTGGCAGTTGAGGGAATAATTGTTGTACATGGGTTGTTCAGTGTTGTAAATGGAAATGGTGAAGAGCTTGTAGATTTGTGTGCTGAAAAAGGACTGGTGATTGTATTTGGTGATTGGGATGTATTTAGGGAAGCAGTGATGGCTTGCGCAAGGGATGCTTGGGGCATGAGAAGCGTGCGAGGTGGGCAGATTAGGAAGGGTAGTGAGTGGTGGGATGAAGAGGTAAGATTATCTAGTGAAAGAGAAGAGAGAGGAATTTGGACGATTTTTGCAAGGAAATAATGCAAATGACTGGGAGATTTATAAAGGAAAGAGGCAGGAGGTCAAGAGAAAGGTGCAAGAGGCGAAAAAGTGGGCAAATGAAAGTTGGGGTGAGAGAGTATCATTAAATTTTAGGGAGAATAAAAAGATGTTTTGGAAGGAGGTAAATAAAGTGCGTAAGACAAGGGAACAAATGGAAACTTCAGTGAAGAGGGCTAATGGGGAGGTGATAACAAGTAGTGGTGATGTGAGAAGGAGATGGAGTGAGTATTTTGAAGGTTTGTTGAATGTGTTTGATGATAGAGTGGCAGATATAGGGTGTTTTGGTCGAGGTGGTGTGCAAAGTGAGAGGGTTAGGGAGAATGATTTGGTAAACAGAGAAGAGTTAGTAATAGCTTTGCGGAAGATGAAAGCCGGCAAGGCAGCGGGTTTCGATGGTACTGCAGTGGAATTTATTAAAAAAGCGGATGACTGTATTGTTGACTGGTTGGTGAGGTTATTTAATGTATGTATGACTCATGGTGAGGTGCCTGAGGATTGGCGGAATGCTTGCATAGTGCCATTATACAAAGGCAAAGGGGATAAAAGTGAGTGCTCAAATTACAGAGGTATGAGTTTGTTGAGTATTCCTGGTAAATTATATGGGAGGGTATTGATTGAGAGGGTGAAGGCATGTACAGAGCATCAGATTGGGGAAGAGCAGTGTGGTTTCAGAAGTGGTAGAGGATGTGTGGGTCAGGTGTTTGCTTTGAAGAATGTGTGTGAGAAATGCTTTGAAAAGCAAATGGATTTGTATGTAGCATTTATGGATCTAGAGAAGGCACATGATAGAGTTGATAGAGATGCTCTGTTGAAGGTATTAAGAATATATTGTGTGGGAGGCAAGTTGTTAGAAGCAGTGAAAAGTTTTTATCGAAGATGTAAGGCATGTATGCGTGTAGGAAGAGAGGAAAGTGATTGGTTCTCAGCACTGTGTTTACTTCCCAGAATGTTTTTCTTTGCTCCCCAAGAGCTGGGTCCCTCTTCATACTGGGGAACAGAAATTGAAGTTTTATGTGTGATGAAGAGCTTCCTTTGAGGGATGGAGTCTCATTAGAGACTAGAAATTCCTGTTAAGGGGAGAGTCAGTGGCGCACTTCAGTTCAAAGCCATCGTAAGAACGCAGACCAAAATTATCGGACCAGTATCATCAGCGGGTTTAATCCGAAATCTTCTCGATGTATTGGTCTATATGAAAGGCCTCCTGCCAGAGGCCTGCGATTTAAATAGCTATATTGTAACCTTTATGATGTGGATGGATAATTTTGAAGAGGGAATGAGTTTCCATGCATCAGAAGGCTATACAGGTGAGGACTTTCGCAGAATGTATGAACGTCCATCCGTGTGGACAAAGGAAGCTAGTCCATGGTTCCATACCTCCCTGAATAACTTCTCCTGGAAAACACTAGCATTATGGTGGCAAATGAACTAGTCTCGTGTAGATTCCTTAGAAGAAGAACAAGTATATCAAGGTTTATAGCCAGTTTCTAAATATCCTGCTACCAAGATTGACTGATTGATTATGAGACTATAAGAGAGAGAAGCTAGATTGATTATAAGATTATAAGAGAGAGAGAACCAAGTTTGACTGATTGATTATGAAATTATAAGTAGAGATTTTAGTTGTAAGGTTCCCTCTCTGATTTGCTAGGTCTCCTCCATATGATTTCGTTCAGTTTATCTCTGTTCTTCGACAATAAGGAACTCAAAAGAGACCCTGATCGCGGACGAACCTTTTCTTTTGTCTATTTCACTCTTTCTACGCCATCAATCAACGGAGGGAGACTTTTCCCACGTAGTTGGGGGCATGGGATGTCTTTTGTGTTAGGGTTATTCTTAGTCTTTTCCAGAGAAATCGTGACCATCACGTAATACCACAAGAGCACCTTATAGGATCTGCTTCTGGTGGTTGGTAGTTTGACTTCCAAGGACCTGCTTATACATTTCTCTAGTCTCAGTACACAGGGTGTAGCTGACTTACTTCTGGAGCAGAGAATGAGTTATCGTATATCGAGCCTTGTTAACAAAATGAATTTTTCAGGGATTATAGTACCTCAACGATTCACTTTAAACTATTATATTGCCATTAATGTTAGAAGATGAGCTAGAGAGAGAGATACATGCAGTGTTCATATATAAGAATATGCTTAAATGCTTAAATCCTTTATTGTAAATGTTGCCTTTAGCAACAGTAATACTATAAAGAATATCTTAATCAGGAATTCACGAGAAAATTCTCTTGGATGCATCTATAAAGTGTCTTGTGGAAATTGTGAAATATTTTATGTTGGTCAGACTGGTAAGGATCTTTCTGTTAGACTTAAGCAACATAAACATAGTATAAGAACGGGACAAGAATCAAATGCCTTGTTTAATCACGTTAAAAACTATGATCATTGTATTGACTGGAGTAATGCCATTTCAGTTATTAACTCTAACTCGATTATCAAGAGAAATATCTTTGAATCTTCTATTACTAAATACACAAAGAATTATAATCTTAATATTAGTGATGATCTATACAAATTAGACAACTTTATTGTTGATAAAATTTGTAAAATGATAAGTTTATGAACGCTCGTATGTTTTGGACAATCACATGTTTACCAAGTGGCGTCCTAGCTTCGTCTCTTCTATGTATATCAACTTACCGTTATATTTCTCTCTTGTGTCTCCCCTGATGATGTGATTATTACACGAAAGTGCACTAGGGAACTTATCGTGTCTCATTTTCCCCGTGGACTCATGGGAATATATATATATATATATATATATATATATATATATATATATATATATATATATATATATATATATATATATATATATATATATATATATATATATATATATATATATATATATACGATGGTGAAATTGCACTTCAGTAGTTCATATAATTTCATTAAACGTCATTTTTCTATACAAGTGGCAGAATATCTTTCATGGAGACAATCCACCTCATCAGGTGCCAATAATTGATACATTTATCTAAATCCCAACATGACAACAGCAGTGTCGTCCTAGCATCTAACCATCGTAGAGAACAAATTGGCCTGACCGACCGTAACCTTTGAGGGGATAATGGAGGGGGGGGGGTCATGTGGTTAAGGAAGGAGGGGGTTGTGTGGCGGGGGTTGGCCCCGGTAGCTCGATGTGTCTTGGACGAAATTTCCTTATGTGTTCATCTCTTACTGATTCTTTCATAATAGTTTGGTTGATGATAGGATTTGGGCTTTAAAGTTGCCTGGGGATAGATTAAAGTTCTTAATATCAACAACTAAGTTTCAATGACATTATAGGCAGGATAATCAACAGAAGGATATAGAACAATTGGATTTTAAGGCCTACTAGGTGATCGTTGTCATGACAGTGTTTAGCCACCGCATTTCTGTGGTCATCCCTGCGTACTGAGTGACGGTGCCTATAACATCTATCTGTTACAGTTTTTCCAATCTGGTCAATATATATATACATCTTTACGTGCCTTACCTTTGACGGCGTAAACACTCATTGGGTAATTTGTTGGGTAATTTGGCTTACTTTTTATCAAAGTCTTACTGGTAGTGTTATTGTACTGGGAGGCAATATTAAAAGCAACGTCTTTTAGTACCTGTCTTACATTAGCTAAATTGAAGCAATAGGGCAACACTCAACTTTTAAACCTATCATTTGTCACATTTTTGTTACTAGAAGCATTGCATGTCTTCCTTGGTTTCCAGTAAGCATTGTTCTCACTTAGGGTAATATAACTGCCTAAAGATACGTCTTATATATGACTAGATTCGTCTCCCAGGATTATGGGATCACAAATACACACACACACACACACACACACACACACACACACACACACACACACACACACACACACACTCACCTTGTCTACACTACGTCCCCATTTCATTTATTGACCAACCTCAAAGGAAGGTTGATCACCTAGGTACAACCAGGCGTAAACGTCTGTGTCTGTGTGTGTGTGTGTGTGTGTGTGTGTGTGTGTGTGTCCATCCCTCCTCCTCAATTTTCGAGGAACAGCGAGACAGTTGACAAGCCAATTAGAATTCCGGAGTACCAGTGTTGCAACAATAATTCGTGGCATGTTACTTGAGTCGCCAGCTGAATAAATTGAACAAGACCTGTTGACGTGGTGGATATAAACTGCAGTAAGAATGTGCGTCCGTATGTCATCTGGCACGACACACAAACTTTGTCAACTTGGTGCCACTTGACGTCGCTGGATAACTGGTACAGCGATGTTACACTTCGTGGTCTTTGGCTTGATCCAGCAGGCATGTCACCTTGCTAGCTAGCCCTGAGGTCAATAGGGATGCGCAGATGAGGGAGTATGTGTCATTTTTTTTTTTTTCTCCCAAGACTGACTGCGGAAGCCTCTTCCTCCTCCATTATAGCTACCCCCACCATGAAATCTAAAGAACTAATGGTCATACTAATTTTGCAATTAACTGACTCTATATGCGCCTCTCAGGAGCGGAGACTTAGCTCAATGTTAAGGTAAGGTAAAGGGTGGTCTTATCTCCAGGGGGACTGTGGTATGTAACTCCTGTTCCCCAGGCTAGTTCGTCCTGGCGAAACTATTGCAACAAAGATGCCATGCCGCTTCCCGTCTCCCAGTTATGAGTAATTTCTGCCACTTAGCTTTGGGTGCGGGAGGAACACGGAGGTAGAACTCTACCTCCCTACCCTAGTTTTATATATATATATATATATATATATATATATATATATATATATATATATATATATATATATAAATATATATATATATATATATATATATATATATATATATATATATATATATATATATATATATATATATATATATATATATATATATATATATATATATATATATATATATATATATATATATTCCTATGAGTCTACGGGGAAAATGAAACACGATAAGTTCCCAAGTGCACTTTCGTGTAATAATCACATCAGGGGAAATACAAGAAAGAGATATAACAGTCAACTGATATACAACGAAGAGACATCTATATACAAAAGTGTTCTTTGTTGCACATGTAACCGTCGAGAGACTGGTATATGCCAGCGTGGGTGCGTGGGAGGTGGCCCAGAGTAAATTGATGCTAAGTAGTTAGCCCAAACTATGGCTGGCACTCCAAACAAGATCTCTCGTCTGTATGGTCTACAAGTGGAGCCGGCCAGCTGATCAGTTAGGCAAAGGTTCTTACTGCATCTACCCAAGTAGCTTCAACGATTAGTAGTATGCTGTCCTGTATTGGATCATAGACCAACATGTGTACTCGAACTCCGACCTCAGAACACAGCTGGGTTAAGCGTAATTACAGAACAAATCGAATAATAAACACCGAACGTGAGTTGGTTATCCAGACCCTCACTCCACAAGGGCATTTGATAAAGATATTTCATTTTTACGAATGGCCCATTTTCGTTTTAGTTTACTACTCCGTGATCCACACGATTCACTTGACCATGTTCAGTGCGTCGGCTTCAACTTGAGGTCGGACTGAGGTACCAGAGCCCAGGGAAGTGGGTGGAGGTGAGGCGAGTGGTGTGTGTGTGTGTCTTCCTCCAAGAGGCCAGGCAACACCATGCATGGTATAATACTTTGTCCTTTTCTTTTCAGTGGAGGAAGCAAGAGAGGCGTGGTGATCGAACTCTTCGTAAGATCGATCAAAATATGTACCGACGAGGGTGAATTTAGATGTATCTCAGAAGCATTCATAATGTTACGATATTTCGAAGATTTGATCGTTGAACTCAAGAAGTAAACCATGAGAGTATCAGAAAGACAAGGAGATTCGGAAGGAAACAGTGTTGACTGTGAAAACATCATTTTACCCAGTAAGGACCAGAAGGTATGAAAGCCCCCAACTGAAATATATTGAGGGTTAGTATGAGGGAAAATGAAGGGATATGGGAGAGTATTTCATGAACTTTGGAGGAAGTTGAAGGCCTGTCTTTAAAAAAAAAGAAAATCCAGGTCATAGTTATTAGGATATACAAGAGGGGTAAAGAGTTCCAAAGTTTTAAAGTTGTAAGGAAAGAAAAAGTTATCAAAATTTCTTAACCTTGAGTTGCCCACGGCCACACAGTAATTACGTGACGTAATAGCTTCGCAAATATAATATGGCGTAGCTATTGGTGGGAGCAAAAGCCATATATCCAGCTTTTGAGGCGTAGGGCAAGTGGGTCGATAAGCCTAGGAGAGGTGATAAGTCGAACGGTTTTACACTCAACTCCACCTAGTTAGGATGTTGAACTAGAAGCGTCCCAGATTTGAGAGAATTTCTCTAGATATGGACGTATCAGTCGAAGACGAAGCAACTATCCGGAGGAAAATAGATTTTATCGACTAAACAGGACTCCTAGGTCTTCAAGATTTTGTGAAATGTGAGTTTTCCAATGGTGGTTATATACTACAGTGATATCAAATAGGTTCATTGTCTTAAGTGGTGGAAATACAAGTCCTTGAAAGGATATAGGACAGTTGTGAAGGATTTTTTGGATTTTCGAGGGAAAGTTTGACAAAAGAATATAGTTTCGTAGGCAATGAATTCAACCAGGTTGTGTTTACACCATCGAAATACTGTGTCCATCAATGACTTTATAGAAGAGATTGTGTTGCGACGAGATGTAGCTCAAACGAAAAAGGAAGTAGCAGATTTGAAGGAAGTTGAGGTCGTACGCAGGTTAAGTCTTCAGCATATTGGTACATCCTGTAATATGTTTAGGAAAGCAAATGGTTTATATAAAAAAATGGATGCAGAGTGTAGGAAAGAGGAGAGAGTCTTGAAGGAAAACGCATTTGATAGGGGAAAAGGTGAGGGTTTGATCCGTCACCCACTACGGAGATAGATCGACCAGAAAGATAGATATGTGGGAGCAGAGGGAGGAGAAGAGCTAAAAGAGGGGAGCTTAACCGAGACCCCGATGCCTCATCCTATATCAAAAGCTTTTGGTGTATCAAGGGGCAACAAAACAGGATTCCCCCAGAATATTTCAGAGATGATGACCCAGATATCAACAAGATAAGAGAAGATATCATCAGTGGATTTTGCCGGACGAAAGCCATGTAGGTGATCAGCCATGTAGGTGATCAGCCATGTAGGTGATCAGCCATGTAGGTGATCAGCCATGTAGGTGATCAGCCATGTAGGTGAAATTAAGAGCAACAGGACGCTAGTTAAAGGAGGGTGAGAAAGGTCACCCATCTTACGGGTGGCAAGTACGATCGCATACTTCCAAGAAGGAGGAGGAGTCGAGGTTCTTACAAGGAGGAGGAGTCGAGGTTCTTACAAGGAGGAGGAGTCGAGGTTCTTACATAGAAATGAAACAGACGAGCGAGAACAGCTGTTGCACAAGTTCGGAAGAACAGAACACTCTGTCACTGCAAGGGGAAGAGGCAATCCGCTGAACCTTTACACACAGCAGAAAAATTATGTATCAAATCATGGGGGAGGATACCTGGGCTTGTCCAAAACGACTGGGAAAACTAGTGATCACGTCACCAAAGGAGGTGGAACCATTAGTAAGAACCAGCCAATCTAGAAGAGACTCGTATAGACACAGGACAAGGTAGATGTTTGGATTTCAGTTAAACAAAGTTCTATTGTGTCTTGTTGATAATATATGAGTAAAACAGTGCTCCAGCTTAATTTAGCGTTTCTCTACCACTCTGATCCACTCAAATGTCAGCCTAGATTAACAACTGAATATCAGAGAGCATGCGCAGATACGGGAGGAAAACAGTGTAAACACTGAATATATAAAAACGTCCACATTCAAGAGGAGCCAATGTAGTAGATACAGTCATAAAAACAAGGGAAGTTGAACTACACTAACCCACCAGGATTGAAGACTCGAGATTTCGTGATAGCGAAAAGAATAGGTATAAAGTCAGGTGACAGAATGAAACAAATGAGGATCCGTGTGGCAGTTGCTTTACTGTATACAACAGTGAGGCAGAATGTGACTGCATGAACATATAAAGGATCGTCGCCTACATCGAACCTCCGACTCACTTGTCTTCCACATATATGGGTGTGGACACTTGCCCAACTGGCAGGAAGCCAAGGCAATCCATAAAGGTCTCGACAGAAGAATAAGAAAACCAGATATATATATATATATATATATATATATATATATATATATATATATATATATATATATATATATATATATATATATATACATTATTCATAATGATTAAGCACTCATTATCTTACCTTGGATGAGGAGCAGTGGAGTGTAGGTCATCATAGAGACGAGGAACCAGAGACAGGGTCGTGTGAGGGCCAGGCTTGTGTGGTGCTGATCCAGCCAAGTCAAAATCTTCTAACCTGGAATACCCACATGTTCACAATATTCACTCACTCTAGTGTACGTGCTCGTGCTCCCTTCTTCCTACGGGTTGATTTTCAGAATCGTTCACCACCACACCACTTTGGTTTTAAATGAAACATATTTCGGTTTTTCTTTTTTGAACCTTTTCTCATACATTGGCATCTCGCTGTGTCTCACATGGGAGGTAAATGTGTTCAGTGTGTCTGTTTATAGAAATTTCTTTTACGATTTTCTGTCAATCGAAACCTGAAAAAGAATGAGGTGATAAAAATTGTTGTATAAAAAAAAAAACAGAATAATACTGTCTTTATAATATTTTTCATAAGGACGAGGAGATAAATACTTTTAGGATAGATAATTCATTATTCCAAGTCGCCAGATCAATTTCATACACTAGATAGAGAGATATTGATATGTTTGTAGTTAACACGTGGCAGTTAAGAGAAAAATATATATTCTTTCGCTGTCCCAGCTCTCTCTCTCTCTCTCTCTCTCTCTCTCTCTCTCTCTCTCTCTCTCTCTCTCTCTCTCTCTCTCTCTCTCTCTCTCTCTCTCCTAACTTTACTCGTAGCAGAGGTATATATATATATATATATATATATATATATATATATATATATATATATATATATATATATATATATATATATATATATATATATATATATATATATATATATATATATATATATATATATATATATATATATATATATATATATATATATATCCCTGGGGATAGGGGAGAAAGAATACTTGCCACGTATTCCCTGCGTGTCGTAGAAGGCGAGTAAAAGGGGAGGGAGCGGGGAGCTGGAAATCCTTCCCTCTCGTTTTTTTTTCCAAAAGAAGGAACAGAGAAGGGGGCCAGGTGAGGATATTCCCTCAAAGGCTCAGTCCTCTGTTCTTAACGCTACCTCGCTAACGCGGGAAATGGCGAATAGTTTGAAAGAAAGAAAGAAAAGATATATATATATATATATATATATATATGTGTGTGTGTGTGTGTGTGTGTTGTGTGTGTGTACATAATACAAACCTTCAACAGCCAGGATCGAACCCGGGACCCCCTGCGTAGGCAGGAGACAGCGATACCGCTAGGCTGCGATCGCCTTTAATAGATTATGACTATTCCATTACTAAGTAATCGGATACCTTTTGCCTCACGTTGATGAGCAACTGGGTCTGGACCTTTCAACTCCCATCAGGCTGACACAACCAGCAGATAGCAGTTTACTGAACCCAGGTCCCTGTTGGTGGAGGACTGTATGTTCTATGAAACGCTTGTAAGTTTTTCGCTTTTTGGCGAAACACAAAGAACATCATCTACACACCTAAACAAGATTGCCTTAGAGGGTAAGATGTCTCTCAGTAATTTTATTTCAAAGAATTCCATGTAAAGATTACTTAGTGCTTGTGAAAGAGGGTTACCCATTGTCAATCCAAAATTCCTGGCATACTATTCACCATTAAAATGAAATACACCGTCTTTTATATACACAATTCAATGGAAAATATTATGCGTCTGGAACAGATGACAGAGTCTTAGAGGGAAAGAGCTTCACTTAGACTCCTCCTCTGTTCCTTCTTTCGGAAAATTGAATGCTGGAGGGAAGGGTTTCCCAGCCCGCTGCTCCCACCTCGCTTTACGCAGTCACCATCTGAGTTCCTTCGCGTGGATGCGAACAGTATGATAAGATGCAACTTTACCTTAGATCTCTCGAAGCGTTACTTGTGTTTGGTCGTCTTTTGCGAAGCTTCTCCCACTTCTCGATCTGACATTCTCTTTGATCATGGTCTCTCTTGCCTTGATAATGATTAAGCTAATGTAGACGTGTCCTTTTCTCTATCTAGGAGACGTTTTCAGGCTCCCAGCCTTAAGAATAAAGTCCACAAAAACAGATGGACTGGTCGTAAGAGGAGAACCGAGATTCATGAGTCGATGCAGGGAAAACAAACCAAAACAATATGTTTGAACCTGGAGAGAAACGTACGTCACAAATAAGTTTCTATCTAACTTTTCCGGAAAGGATACATGGTAGCAAGGAAGGAGAGAGAGAAAGAGAGGTAGATGGAGGAAAAGGAAGGTTGGTTCTTCTGGAGAACGGGTAACTTCAAGGTTCAGGAACTCTAAGGGATGACCATTTAGACAATACATAAAATGAAGAGAAAATGGAGCGAAGCCTCGCATGGCTGTGATGCTCCAGGGGATCGCTGTGAACAACTATTACATGAAATCAACGCAGGAACAACCAGGAGAGTTCAGGAGAGAGTAAGACACTCCCCTCCCGTACATGGTAGTCTTGACCGTAGGAGATTTTAGTTAATGAAGAAATAGATTGAGAGGACTTAGATTCTCGTGGGGGAAGAAACTCAGGGAAACACAATTGTTCAGATGTGTAAGGCAAAACTATTCTCCTGTTTTAAAACAGGTCACTAATCACACGAGAGAATCGGGAAGGATGTAGCACCATCAGTACTGGATCATAATCCTTAGAAACAGTCCTGGAATCTTTACTCTTCGAGATCTTTATCAAAGACTTGCAAGAAGGAGGGATCCAATTCTAAACATATACGTAGATGATGCCAGGATTATTCCAAGCGTGAAGAATGACCAGAGGATGCGTCAATAAACAAAGAGAATAATAGATTCTAAAGGTGATCTAATACATGGCTCATCATGAGATTCGATTCCCCCGCAGCTACACAGGGATGGAATCGGGAGACACTGTCAAAGAAAAGAGAACATCGATGTGAATACGATCATAGTCGCAGATAAGTTACGAGAATCTGAATTGCCAGCACGTCACGTCAGGAGGACTGGATGTGAGACAGACTGTCTGCGGCAGATCTCTGAAGCGATTTGACTTACATGAGCTTGGAAATATTTAGTAAGCTATCTAAATATTCATAAGGCTAAAATTGGGATGTTTCTCAGCTCTGGTCACCGCACCTTGTGTTTCTCATCTTTGCTTACAATATATATATATATATATATATATATATATATATATATATATATATATATATATATATATATATATATATATATATATATATATATATTTCATACTATTCGCCATTTCCCGCGATAGCGAGGTAGCGTTAAGAACAGAGGACTGGGCCTTTGAGGGAATATCCTCAACTGGCCCCCTTCTCTGTTCCTTCTTTTGGAAAATTAAAAAAAAAAAAAAAAAAAAAAACGAGAGGGGAGGATTTCCAGCACCCCGCTCCCTAGTCCAGTGAAGGTTTTCATGACCTGACGCAGGAGGAGGGGAAAAGGAGCCTCGTGGACCTGCTGGCAACTCTTAGACATAACGGGGATGACTGAAGGTACAGAGAGGACGAGGAGGATAGGGCGATATCTCGCACAGGAAGGATACGACGGCCACTAAAACTGACATTAATGAGGGTAGGGGAAGCGGGAAGACTTATGGCAGGCCTATATGAGCCATCAGACCGTGTGAGACGTTCAAAAGGCTGGGTATAAAATGATTTAAGAAATCAGAGAGAAGGCGCAGAGGGCACAGAGCACGGACGGCATCCAAATCATTACTACAAGGAGAGAGAGAGAGAGAGAGAGAGAGAGAGAGAGAGAGAGAGAGAGAGAGAGAGAGAGAGAGAGAGAGAGAGAGAGAGAGAGAGAGAGCATAGAAACTTTTGTTTCAAATTATTGATGAATGAAATCTCCCTCAATGAAAGAATGGAAGAGACACACCAGCGTTGTGTCAGCATTCCAAAAGTGTTAAAGAAAAAAAGAAACCTTGAATTTTTTAATGAGCATAACGCGCAATATGAAGAAGACAGGTACTGGGGTACTGGAGTGGCACAAATTAAGTGGGTGATAACATAAACTCATAAGAAAAGAGTCGAAAAATCGACTGGATTTTTACGAGGCAGGAGGCGACTAAAATGGGCGGGTGCTGGAGACTATTTTCGAGAAGAAGGAAGAGAAGATGGAGCTAAGTTAAGATATTACTTTAAGGCTTTATCATCTAGTCTTGGCTATGCTGTGAACGACGAAGAGGTATGAAAGGAAGAGAGGTAACATCCGAGAAAAATGGCTGTGTTGGTGGATTATATATTTTTGGACTGCCAGAGAGCCTTTGACACTGCCACAGACGACGGCTAAAGCTAAACATCCAGTATGGGTTTAGCTCAGAGATTCTCCAAAGAATCAACAGCTCATATGCGGGAAGAAGCAGAGAACATAAGACAGAGGATCCTTCTCTACCTGGATGAGAATAGCAAGTAAAGGTCCTTCAAGGCTTAGTGTTGCGGCCACTACCATTTCTGGGCTTTGTCAAGGAATCATCAAGCGAGTTAGCTTCATGCCTGAACAAACTTGCTAATTTCATGCGAAGCAACAGTAACCACAGAATAATGTGGAGAGACTTAGACAGGACGCAACTGTAGGCGGACAAATGGCTTATGAAACTTTCATCGTGGAAAAAGGAGTCTCCCGCGTTAGCGAGGTAGGGCAAGGAAACACACGAAAGAATGGCCCAACCCACCCACATACACATGTATAAACATACACGTCCACACACAGCACATATATATACCTATACATCTCAACGTATACATATATATACACATACAGACATATACATATTTACACATGTACATAATTCATACTGTCTGCCCTTATTCATTTCCGTCGCCACCCCGCCACACATGAAATGACAGCCCCCTCCCCCGCATGTGCGCGAGGTAGCTCTAGGAAAAGACAACAAAGGCTACATTCGTTCACAGCTCTCTTTCCACATCCATGCCCCACACAACTTTCCATGGTTTACCCCAAACGCTTCACCTGCCCTGGTTCAATCCACTGACAGACCCCGGTATACCATATCGTTCCAATTCACTCTATTCCTTGCACGCCTTTCACCCTCCTGTATGTTTAGGCCCCGATCACTCAAAATCTTTCTCACTCCATCCTTCCGCCTCCAATTTGGTCTCCCACTTCTCCTCGTTCCCTCCATCTTTGACACATATATCCTCTTTGTCAATCGTTCCTCACTCATTCTCTCTACGTGACCAAACCATTTCAAAGCACCCTCTTCTGTTCTCTCAATCACACATTCATTACTTACTCGATCAAACCACCTCACACCACATATTGTTCTCAAACATCTTATTTCTAACACATCTACCCTCCTCCGCACAACCCTATCCATAGCCCACGCCTCGCAACCATATAACATTGTTGGAACCACTATTCCTTCAAACATACCCATTTTTGCTTTCCGAGATAATGTTCTCGCCTTCCACACATTTGTCAACGCTCCCAGAACTTTCGCCCCCTCCCCCAACCTGTGACTCACTTCCGCTTCTATGGTTCTATCCGCTGTCAAAACCACTCCCAGATATCTAAAACACTTCACTTCCTCCAGTTTTTCTCCATTCAAACTTACCTTCCAATCGACTTTTCCCTCAGCCCTAATAACCTTGCTCTTATTTACATTTACTCTCAGCCTTCTTCTTTCACACACCTTACCAAACTGAGTCACCAGCTTCTGCAGTTTCTCACCCGAATCAGCCACCAGCGATGTATCATCAGCGAACAACAACTGACTCACTTCCCAAGCCCTCTCATCCCCAACAGACTGCATACTTGCCCTCTCTTCAAAACTCTTGCATTCACCTCCCTAACAACCCCATCCATAAACAAAGTAAACAACCTTGGAGACATCACGTGCAGTAAACCAACATTCACTGAGAACCAATCACTTTCCTCTCTTCCTACTCGTACATATGCCTTACATTCTCGATAAAAATTTTTCACTGCTTCTAGCAACTTGCCTCCCACACCATATATTCTTAATATTCCTTCTCAAGATCCATAAATGCTACATACAAATCCATTTTTTTTCTAAGTATTTCTCACATACAAAGCAAACGCCTGATCCACACATCCTCTACCACTTCTGAAACCACTCTGCTCTTCCCCAGTCTGACGCTCTATACATGCCTTCACCCTCTCATGCAACATTTGATCATGCAGGTGGTTTCAAATGAGATTGTAGCTTGGTAGTTACGAGTAGCAGCTACAAGGTTGTATATGGTTACTTGGAGAGGTTACAAGTGTTAAGTCCCTCGGCCTCTAACTAATCACATTAAATATTTTCTCTTTTTTCTTGTGGGTACCTGAGGCGCTGCCTTGCTTTACATATATGTATATATATATATATCAGGAGCGTCAAATATGGTCAGAGACCCAAGTTCCCTACCGGTTCAGTAGCCTATTTACGAAGGTCGAGCACCCCGTGGTGCCTAACATAAGCTGCTTAACTGTACATAACCGAGGTTGTGTTCACACTGTACAGGTAAGTTGACACAGGTCACGCGGGAGATGAGATTAGACCCATGTAGTTCAGGGAATGTTCACAAACGCTAGTTATTCGTGAAGAGGAGTGCTCTCCACAGCTGCCAGAATTATGATCGTCAACTTGTATCATCAAGGTTGTTGAATAACGATAGAATATATTATTTGATAACGGGTTGTAGGTTGTTAGACGATATAGCTCGACAGGCAGGAGACATGGGTGTTTCTTATCTCTGGTGTTGATGGTGACCGGGTAAGTTCCGAACAAGATCCACCTCAGCTTCGTGTGACCTCAACACCAAGATCTCATGGTTTGTCTTCTTCCTCGACACCAACCTCACCACCAACCTCAACCACCAACCTCGACACCAACCTCAACACCAACCTCAATACCAACCTCGACACCAACCTCAACACCAACCTCAACACCAACCTCGACACCAACCTCAACACCAACCTCAATACCAACCTCGACACCAACCTCAACACCAACCTCGACACCAACCTCAACACCAACCTCAATACCAACCTCAACACCAACCTCAACACCAACCTCAACACCAACCTCAACACCAACCTCACCACCAACCTCGACACCAACCTCAACACCAACCTCAACACCAACCTCAACACCAACCTCAACACCAACCTCAACACCAACCTCACCACCAACCTCGACACCAACCTCAACACCAACCTCACCACCAACCTCAACACCAACCTCAACACCAACCTCAACACCAACCTCACCACCAACCTCAACACCAACCTCAACACCAACCTCAACACCAACCTCAACACCAACCTCACCACCAACCTCAACACCAACCTCACCACCAACCTCAACACCAACCTCACCACCAACCTCAACACCAACCTCAACACCAACCTCAACACCAACCTCACCACCAACCTCAACACCAACCTCAATACCAACCTCAACACCAACCTCGACACCAACCTCACCACCAACCTCAACACCAACCTCAACACCAACCTCAACACCAACCTCACCCTTGTCTACACGTCCCAAGTCCCTCCACTCCCTCCATCCCATCAGGAGATGTTCCTCATGTGAGCCCACCCACCCATTACACAGTGGTGGCGCCTCACGAACATGAAGAAGAGGTACTTTACTCATAAGAGGATCAACCACTTCTGCCTCAACGTCTTGATAAGAATAAACAGAGGCTCTTAACCCAGTGGTAAGGCGACCAGATGTCTGCCTCCCCCGCGCGCGGTACACCGTCACCCAAACTCTTCTCTCTCTAACTCTTTCTCTTTAGAGAGAGAGAGAGAGAGAGAGAGAGAGAGAGAGAGAGAGAGAGAGAGAGAGAGAGAGAGAAAGAAAGAAAGAAAGAAAGAGCTCTCAGGGGTTCATTCATAATAGTGTGAGTGTAGACTAACGTCGGGTGTGTTCACCCTATCATGGTGGATGACGAATGACTAGTTACATGTACAAGAGTGTAGACTCAGTTACATGGTATGTGAGCGTGTATGTCCTCTGGTGAGTGAGGGGTGAGCTCCTATGAGGTGTGTGGGGGTGTGCCTGGCTGGTGTTATTGGCTGTTACGTTTGGCTTCTTATGTTCATGGTTGATTCCCCAGGAGGGGGGGGAAATCTCTCTCTCTCTCTCTCTCTCTCTCTCTCTCTCTCTCTCTCTCTCTCTCTCTCTCTCTCTCTCTCTCTCTCTCTCTCTCTCTCTCTCTCTCTCTCTCTCTCTCTCTCTCTCTCTCTCTCTCTCTCTCTCTCTCTCTCTCTCTCTCTCTCTCTCTCTCTCAGAGAGAGGCAAGGGCGCATCAGACAGACACCTGTGCTGTCCTCCAAACGTTCAGTGATCTCACAGCTCACTGACACTACCTCCAGAATATATGAAATAGTTGCAGATCTGAGGTAACATATCATACAGCAGACAGGTGTGTAATGAATAGCGAGGAATTAGGCAAAAAAAAAATATCATATCATTACCGTCCAGGCCAACATAACACTAATTTGAGACGAGAGTAAAAAGTGTAGTCTCATTTCGAGGATGAAAAGATGTCCAATGTGAGATTTCCTTGTGGTAAGCCAGGAGGATCGAGTCTCCCGCGTTAACGAGGTAGCGCAAGGTGTTTCCTTTGAAGAATGTATGTGAGAAATACTTAGAAAAACAAATGGATTTGTATGTAGTATTTATGGATCTGGAGAAGTCATATGATAGGGTTGATAGAGATGCTTTTTGGAAGGTCTTAAGAATATATGGTATGGGAGGTAAGCTAGTAGAAGTGAAAAGTTTTTATCGAGGGTGTAAGGCATGTGTACGAGTAGGAAGAAAGGAGAGTGATTGGTTCCCATTGAAGGTCTGTCTGCGGCAGGCGTGTGTGATGTCCCCATAATTGTTTAATTTGTTTATGGATGGGGTTGTCAAGGAGGTGAATGCAAGAGTTTTGGAGAGAGGGGCGAGTATGCAGTCTGTTGGGGATGAGAGAGCCTGGGAAGTGAGTCAGTTGTGCCATCAATATTATATGGTTGCAAGGCATGGACTATAGATAGGGTTGTGCGTATGAGGGTGGATATGGTGGAAATTAAATGCTTGAGGACAATGTGTGGTGTGAGGAGGTTTGATCGAGTAAGTAATAAAAGGGTAAGAGGGATGTGTGGATTAGAAATAGAGTGGTTGAGAGAGCAAAAGAGGGTGGGTTGAAATGGTGGAAATGGTTTAGCCATATGAAGAGAATATGTGAAGAAAGGTTGATAAACGGGGATTATGAGTGGAGGGAACCAGGGGAAGCGGGAGACCAAATTGGAGGTGAAAGGATGGATTGAAAAAGATTTTGAGAAATCGGGGCACGAACATGCAGGAAGGTGACAGGGGTGCCCGGGATAGAGTGAATTGGAACAATGTGGTATACCGGGTTCGACGTGTCGTCACTAGACGGAACCAGGGCATGTGAAACGTCTGGGTTCAACCATGGAAAGGTATGTAGGGCCTAGATATGGATACTGAGCTGTGGTTTCGGTGCATTACACATGACATCATATACTTTTCCCTGTCTTTTGTTTTTCCCTTTCATTATCCTCTTTATAGTTCAATTCAGACCCGGCCTTGATATGGACTTTTTCCGTTACAGGAGCCTTCAACATAGAAAAAAAAAAGAATACGTGGTATTAAACAAGGCAGCATATTCATAATCATCTATCTCATTTTTCTATATTCAGTATTTCTATCGCTATTCTTCCACGAGATCAATGTTCAAACACAATTCGACCGGAATTATTCATTTCACTTCTCGAAAAAAAGGCATCTATAGCAACACACAGTTATATCAAATACTTCAGGTCCACTATAATCAGAAAGTACAATTGCTACATATTCATGAATAATCCTAAATGATGAATACCTTATACAAAGCTCTAGGTACACTCCAGGACTTGAAGGAAGCGACTGACTCGTCAAAGCCGTAGGTCAGGTCACTGGTCGTAAAGTGTGGTCATGACCCCTTGTGAGGGCGAGGGATGAGGGTTGGTTGAGCCAGCCTAATCCTCTCTGACTGTCTTAATGGTGGTTGGGCATATCTCACTGTTACCTGTACCGAGAGAGTGTTGTCAGTACGCCTACTAGCCACCTGCCTTACAGTACACTAGCACTGTGTCCCGGTATATGGCCTAATAGTAGACCTGACAACAGTGTCTTTGCCAACAATGAGCAGGCGAGGGGCCTGGAGCTGTAGATAAGACTTCCAGGGGGAAAAAAAAGAATAAGTTTAGTCTTACCGGTCGTCCAAGAGGTAGGTTTGCCCCGCCTAATATTCTTAGTAGCCCAGGTTCACAGCCTTCGAGAATACAAAGGTAAACTCCCTTGGACTGATTTACAAGTTTAAGTTGAGCATATACAGAAAACCTACCAATGTATGCTCATATATCCATTATTACTCATCTCAACATGACAGAGTTAGATTATTATCATTTCAATCTATGTTCCTTAGGGCATTACGTATTTGCAGTCCAGAGTATATTGATGATGAGTTTGAGGCGAATCAAATGCCTTGTTTAATCACGTTAAAAACTATGATCATTGTATTGATTGGTGTAATACCATCTCAGTTATCAACTTTAACTCTATTACCACGAGAAATATCATTGATTCTTCTATTATCAAATACACATTGAATTATAATGTTAATATTAGTGATGGTTTATACAAATTGGATAACTTTATTGTTGATAGACTTTGTAAAATGGTAAGTTTATGATTCGCTCGTTGTCTGTCTTGGACAACTGCATGTTTACCAAATGGCGTCCTAGCTACGTCTCTTCGTTGTATATCAACTGACTACCATATCTTTCTCTTGTGTCTCTCCTAATGATGTGATTATTACACGAAAGTGCACTTGGGAACTTATCGTGTTTCATTTTCCCCGTGGGCTCTTAAGAATATATACACATTTACCAATACACCGTTCAACCCCACATGATGTATAACAAAATGATTAAACTAGTGGGGACTGACTTGCACATGACGCAGTCTGTAAACTTTGATATTAATCTTGTCGATGGGTCATTAGTTACAACAGTATCTGTATCAATACTGGGAGTTATCTACTCCACAGAAGGTATTGCTCTGTTTAGAATGAGTCCGCCACATCCAGTATGTTTGCGTGTGTGTGTGTGTGTGTGTGATTTATATTTACAGAGACAGCTAAAGACAGATAAGAAAAATCTATCTGCCAGTAATCATGATATGTTGAGATGCGCATGAGGCCAGGGCAAATGAGGCAAATGAAGAGACGGTATAAGCTTTTAGCTTCGGCCAAAAATGAACCAGGTTAAAACACATGTCAAGTCGGTCTGTCCCTCCCTCATCCCTCATGGGGCTCAGCCGTGGTCGTCTGTGAGTATAAACTCATTCCGATTGAGAACATCAAAACATAAGAGGCGAGGACACTACAAGAGGCCTGTTGGCTGATGCTAAGCAAGTAAGTCCTGAGTCTGTCCACCCGGCAACTAACCCCCTGAACCCATAAACTCATCCAACCTTCGTTTGAAGCTACGTAAAAAGATCCACGTTAGTTTCCAATACTATACTTGGCAGCTGGTTCCATAAATCTACGACCCTATTCCCGAACCTATATTTACCCACATCCGACCTGAATGTATTTCTATTGCATTCAAATCCATTATTTTTTGTCCTGTACGGTTGGCGCCATTCTAAGAACGGAACTCTATTCATGTTACCTTCTTTATAACATAGTTCCAGATGGCAGCATCATCTCGAACCCAACCTTTATTTTTGTTAACCGCTGGGAAAGGATTGTCGAGGTTGAGTCCCGTGAGTTTAGTTTCCATTACCTTGAAAACGTCATCTTAATTGACTTAATTGACACTAAGGAGTCCATGTTGACTATTCTGATCTTGCTGAGAGAGAACCTGGAGGGAGCTCTTGTTCCCTCAAACATCCTAACATATCGTCATATCACTTTCAAGATAGACACTGACAACAGTGATATTATCCTGATAGATATTCATAGTCAGCATCTCCCCGGCCATTAAGAGAGGAAACACTGTCGTAAGATGAATCAGGGACGCCATCCTGTAAACTCAAGTTACAGGACCGGATGTGCGTGGAAGCCAGACGAAGAACACTAGATTGCCCCCCCATTTCCTTCGTACCAGACATCTGGCCATTCCTAGACTAACCTAATTCATGAGATCAAACCCCCCCCCCCCCCCCCCCCCCCCCCCCCCAGTGAAAGTGGGTTTCTGGAAGAATCAGCTTCGGTGGAGAATTGCCTTGGGGGGAAAGGGGGGAAAGGGGGGGGTTTGATATGGTCATGGATGGAGTCGAGGGTGTGTGGGAATTTCATGGTACGGTCCTCATGGTCTTTCTACCTCCTCATCATTCTCTGCTACGTACCACATTCGTGGTAGCAACATTACTTCCTGGGACCATCTCACAGATCAGAGCCCTGAAAGGAACCACAAACGAGGAACCCGGAATGGCCCACAGTGCAGAGAATCTGGCCTTTGATCTCATCAACTGAACCCCATAACTCGCAAAATTGACTTGCCTCATCATCCGAAACCCTTCAGACCGCAAACTTCCCCGTTGCACTTCCAATCTCTTCCCTTCGGCGCCCTTTTTTTGATGGACAGTACAACAGTACCCTTTGATCCTTCCTCTGTGCCTCTCAAGATCACATCCTTGGTATATATATGTGTCCGTTGTGTATTGATAGAGGACCACTCCAGGAGACCAGCCGTGTCTCAGAGATATGGAGACTCTAGGGTGTGTGTGTGTGTGTGGTTCACTTGAGCGACATTAAAAAACTGAACAATAGGAGCCTTGCGACAGGCGAAAGCCTACGAGGAAGAGAACCTTAGTGCTCTACACCTCATTGAGTCTCGATGTTGCTACTAATTAATCTTGGACTATTAACACACAGCTACGGAGGCACTGGATATTATCCCTTTACCTTCACTGATTCCCATATTGAACACAGTTGCTTTGAGGGATCTGCAAATAAACGAACCTGAATGTTCAGAATATCGGTCCATGTGGCAAACTGGCTTATGAAATCTTTGTGTTGAGCAAAAAACAGCAAATTCTTCGTAGCTCACATGGATGCAAAGGTGCCTACCTACCAGATCATACCAGAGTCTGGTCATAGCATGCAAGAAGGAGGACTTGAAGAAGACATTCCATCTTTATATTTTCAGTTATATATTCTATATACGCAGTCCACCTCTCGTAATGAAGGATGAATCTGATTGGCGAATCTCTCACTTACGAGCGGATGAATCTGATTGGTGAATCTTACACGTACGAGCGATGTCCATATTCTGCTTCACGACGCTCCGGGATGTTCCATATGCTCCATCATCTCTTCGATCGGCAGCACGTAACTTTCGCAAGGGTTTCGTTAGTCTCGTAATTAAGTGATTAAGTCCCAGTTAGTTGATTGATTATATGAACTTGAGAATTGCAAACTGCCAGGGTCATAATCAGACCAAGACTGAATATATATATATATATATATATATATATATATATATATATATATATATATATATATATATATATATATATATATATATATGCTACCACTTTACTTTGAGGTAACAAAAAGCTTTCCATTCCATCTCAGACTAGCCAGTAATCCATGAGATCCCCATCACAGTTCGTGACCTGGGAAGGTGAGTGTGTGCCCGAGCCAGCACCAGCCGTAGGCAGTATCATATCACTCGCAAGCACTAAAGGTTACCACATTTCACGTCGCTTAATGTATACTGTAAAAAACATGGAATACATGGGCACCATATACTGTGGACGCCCCCAGGAATTTGAACCCTGACCTGTACGTGTTAGAGCGATACGTTATCATTGCACTACGAGATTTGTGTGTTTCCCTCTCAGACATAGTACCTTCGCCCTGTCCAATTTCTTCTTTTCCCCTTCCTCTACCAACCACTCAAGGAAAACTGAAAGAAATTCTCGTATTCTTGAGCAGTAAGGCCCTGTTGTCTATCAAAGGGTATCCCTCAACGTGAAGAGGTAGTATTCAGGACTAAATCTGGAAGACAATAAGGATTCGTACCATCCATTCGTAACATTAGAAACCCCAAAGGATACGTCATGCAAAATTTACCCGACAGCCAAAGAGGATTACGTCACCTTAGCAAAAAGGATTGAATGTCAAGGACTAAACTGAACTGATTCGGTAGTGAAAAAGAAGGTTCAAACACTCCGAAAAGAATTGGAAAATTGACTCAGATGATCGTAAGAACTCCGGAATAGAGGAATCAAACCGAGGAAGATTTTAAACAGAATCTGAAATTAATCGACACCACAACTCCATTTCAACACGAGTGACGCCTAAACATCAAATCTTAATACACACGAGTTGCCTCAGGCAAACTTTCCTAACTTGAAACTCTTCATTTCTGACGTATATCTTAGACTGGCTTTCCTAAAGAAGTCGTTAAGGACCAGCCAACAAAGTTATCGCAGGTTAGTACTGGACTTTATGGGTTTCTTGCAGAGATACCTGGTCCAAGACTCACGTCAAACAGTTACTTTGCTATTTGCTGATATAGAACAATCCATCAGTGAATACCTTGGACAGAATGAGACTAATTCCAACAGCGGCAACTAGCCGGATTAAAGACATTTCACTGTATAGTGGAAAGTTTGTAAACTGGCCTTCTCTAGTTCGGCAACTCCCATGGTTCGGGGGAGGGAAAATGGACCTAGTTCGGCAAACTTCCTTCGGTCTGGGAAATTGCCTCTGTGTCGTCAGGTGTTGTCATCGTTTGGGTACTCAATTCTATTTCCACGTCAAGAAAAAATTCTGTTTTCCCCTAGTACGTCCATGTCGTTCATTTCTTCCTGACATACACATGTCCCCCAGATGTTAATTAAAAGCATTATATTCCTCCAAGTACGTGCACGTCGTGAATTTCTTCCTGACATACACATGTCCCCAGATTGTTAACACTATATTCCTCCAAAGTGGGTCCGTTCAGCTGTTTTCTATACCCATCGAACTCGTTTTCTGTTTCATTCGCTACATATCCCAATGGAATTAGTTCTTTAGACTCTTCGGTTTGGGTGATCAACCACACCTGAGATGAGAGGAGGAGAATTCCTGGAAGCTGACGTACTCAGCCATTGGAGGGTTTGGAGGGTCTCGTATCCAGGTGCAGACTGGAAGCTCTCGTACTCAGCCATTGGAGGGTTTGGAGGGTCTCGTATCCAGGTGCAGACTGGAAGCTCTCGTACTCAGCCATTGGAGGGTTTGGAGGGTCTCGTATCCAGGTGCAGACTGGAAGTGTGGTTCATCTCCAGTGTCTCCAAGCGATCTCTCCTTCTTCTACAGTGGACTGACCTGCCATCTCTCTCTCTCTCTCTCTCTCTCTCTCTCTCTCTCTCTCTCTCTCTCTCTCTCTCTCTCTCTCTCTCTCTCTCTCTCTCTCTCTCTCTCTCTCTCTCTCTCTCTCTCTCTCTCTCTCTCTCTCTCTCTCTCTCTCTCTTTTCTTTGTGTATTTCTGTGTACATTGTGTGTGTGTGTGTGTGTGTGTGTGTGTGTGTGTCTAAGTATTTTAGTCCTTTCTTGCCCCTGGTCGTCTCTGATAGTCCGTTAAGTCTGAATTTCTCCTCTCCCAATAAACGTTTTTTTTCCCCCCTCACTAAACGTTCTTCCTCCACTCACCGTTCTTTCTCCACTAAACGTTTTTCCGCCACCCATTGTTCTCTCTCCACTAAATGTTCTTTTCCCACTAAGTGTTCTTCAGTTACTTCTCCACTAGACATTCCTCCTACGTTCTCCGATCTTCCTCCACTAGACGTTCCCACCAGATGTTCCACTTTTTCCCTATACGTTCTCCGATCCACCCGACTTTGTATCTCCAAAGTTATTCTTTCATAAGACGTTCTACCTTCATTCTATACGTTCATCCTATAGCGTTCTTATCTCACCATAACTCTTGCCCCGCTACAAGACGTGCGTTCTCAATAGAACGTTCTTCCCCAAGACACGCCATACCTCCACCAGAGCTTCTCCCTCACTGGACGTTCATACCTCCACCAAAGCTTCTCCCTCACTGGACGTTCATACCTCCACCAAAGCTTCTCCCTCACTGGACGTTCATACCTCCACCAAAGCTTCTCCCTCACTGGACGTTCATACCTCCACCAAAGCTTTTCCCTCAGTGGAAGTTCTTCCTCCATTAGACCTTCTCATCCACTCGACGTCTTTCCTCCACCATATGTTCTTCTTAACAAGACGTTCTTCCTCCACTAGACGGCTCTTCCTCCACAAAAGTCTTTCTCCCTCACTGGACGTTCATACCTCCACCAAAGCTTCTCCCTCACTGGACGTTCATACCTCCACCAAAGCTTTTCCCCCAGTGGAAGTTCTTCCTCCATTAGACCTTCTCATCCCACTCGACGTCTTTCCTCCACCATATGTTCTTCTTAACAAGACGTTCTTCCTCCACTAGCCGGCTCTTCCTCCACAAAATGTTCTTCAGTAATCTATAAGTTCTTCCTTCACTAGACGCTGTTCATTTACTAGATTTTCCTCATTAAACTAGAAATTCTTCCTTCAATAAACGTTTTTCCACCACTAGACGTTTTTCTACCACTAAACGTTCTTCCACCACTAAACGTTCTTCCACCACCAGATGTTCTTCCACCACTAAACATTCTTCCACCACTAGACGTTCTTTCACCACTAGACGTTCTTCCACCACTAAACGTTTTTCCACCAATAGACGTCCTTTTACCACTAAACGTTTTCCCACCACTAAACGTTCTTCCACCACCAGACGTTCTACCATTTTCCAACCACTAGACGTTCTTCCACCACTAAACGTTCTTCCACCACCAGACGTTCTACCACCACCAGACGTTCTTCCACCACTAAACGTTCTTCCACCACTAAACGTTCTTCCACCACCAAACGTTCTTCTTCCCGGTAGACCTTTCTGCGACAGACGTTCATCATTTTATTTCCACCTTCGAATCACACTGGTCTGGGTAAGTGATGACTGTATCATAAACTTATATATGTAGCAACCAACACATGGATTACTTTGTGACATACGTTGAGGGATTACATTACATCTTACATGTCTAAGCCAATACATGGATTACTTTGTGCCATACGTTGAGGGATTACATTACACTTTACATGTCGCAGCCAATACATGGATTACTTTGTGCCATACGTTGAGGGATTACATTACACTTTACATGTCGCAGCCAATACATGGATTACTTTGTGCCATACGTTAACGAAAATGACGAGACATCCCCTATACCCACCTATGACAAAGTGGCCAACCCATGAATATCATATATCTTCATGTACTGATAAATCTACAAGACACCTACTAACTAACCAATATACGTACTTAAAGTTACGTCAATAACTTTACTTTATCGGATAGTAACTTCCTGGACTGTGTGTCTCTCTCACTGTTTGCTGATAAAGTAGTTAAACTAATAACTTGTTTTCTTCTCTCCTTTTTTTTTTTTTTTCCCCCAGTTACATCACTGTTGGATCAGTAAGTAAGAATATGTATCGTTTCATGCTATTATCCTTAGGACTGTCGTCAGACAAGTAACATTATCTTCAATTATTTGCATATATATATATATATATATATATATATATATATATATATATATATATATATATATATATATATATATATATATATATATATATATATATATATATATATATATATATATATATATATATATATATATATATATATATTACTCACACGTACTATTGCACTCAATTCATTAAATGTATCGAAGAATTCATTCCATTTCATAAGACTTCTTAGAACTGTGAATTTCTCCAAAAACTCCGGAGATGCTGAGAATAGGTGACCGGGCGCACGAACCCGCTTCCGTAACCCACAGTTCAGACAACACTCCTGCTGGCTGGTTGCTCCTCACTTATATACGAGCGGCCTGGCTTGCTCTCCCTCAAGATGCCAGCGATGCCTTTTCGCCAACTATTTACCTTCGCTCCTGAAGACTACAACAGTGTGTTGCCGCTTCACTGGACATACCGATACGTCTTCCAGCTTTCAGAGCTCCTACTGCTGTTACTACTGGTATTATCACCTTTACTACTACTACTACTACTACTTCTACTACTACTACTGCAACTATTGCCGCTGCTAATGAGGCTAAAATAAGAATATCTACCACTGTTATCTTCATCATCATCAACTGTATGAGATCCACCCCCAACATCACCAACATCACCAACACCATCACCAACATGACCATGATCATCACCATCACCATTAACACGACTTTAAACCATTCCTACCACGACCAAACACCACGAACGCCACCATCACCATCCTCATCTCCATCACCAACATACGTCACTCCATCACTATCACCACAGTGATGGGGCCTCACCACCACCATCAGTACCACAGCTGACACCAACACTGTCACCATCATCACCATCACCACCACTAAACTTTAACACCAGCAATCCTCACCATCCTACACATGACGGCCACCATCACAAACACAAAACCTCCGCTTCCATGGTTCCATCCGCTGCCAGATCCACTCCCAGATATCTAAAACACTTCACTTCCTCCAGTTTTTCTCCATTCAAACTCACCTCCCAATTGACTTGACCCTCAACCCTACTGTACCTAATAACCTTGCTCTTATTCACATTTACTCTAACTTTCTTCTTCCACACACTTTACCAAACTCAGTCACCAGCTTCTGCAGTTTCTCACATGAATCAGCCACCAGCGCTGTATCATCAGCGAACAACAACTGACTCACTTCCCAAGCTCTCTCATCGACAACAAATTGCATACTTGCCCCTCTCACCAAAATTCTTTCATTCACCCTCCCTAACAACCCCATCCATAAACAAATCAAACAACCATGGAGACATCACACACCCCTGCCGCAAACCTATATTCTCTGGGAACCAATCACTTTCCTCACTTCTACACGTACACATGCCTTACATCCTTGACAAAAACTTTTCACTGCTTATAGCATCTTGCCTCCCACACCATATACTCTTAGTACCTTCCACAGAGCATCTCTATCAACTCTATCATATGCCTTCTCCAGATCCATAAATGCTACATACAAATCCATTTGTTTTTCTAAGTATTTCTCACATACATTCTTCAAAGCAAACATCTGATCCACACATCCTCTACCACTTCTGAAACCACACTGCTCTTCCCCAATCTGATGCTCCGTACAGGCCTTCACCCTTGTCCTTGATGATAGGATGAATGTGAAATCGTATTTCAGTAGGAGTTCTTCCAATTTCATTTGACATCTAATTTTTCTATACATATGGCCCCAGGTTTACATGAGTTTACGTGAGAAAGACAAACGACAAAAGTTTAACCTAACGAGAAAATGTAATTCCACTTAGCAGTATTTTAAGCCGTCACCGATTCTCTGCTGCTGCACATTAACCCTTTAGTGACCCCATTACCGCTGACGTTTATACAGCTTCCTGATCCTTTTCCTCAGAGTAACCTAAAGTTATAAGACATTTATCTAAGCATTCACTACGTCTGACTGTAACTTATTCCAGTGCTCAACACACCTATAGGAAAGGAAGCCTTTTTTCCCCACCTCCGAACTACATCTTTTAGCTTTGTTTTATTCCATTTGTCCTTGTAACCGTATTTTCTTGTATTTCGAAAAGATGTTCGTGATTGTCTTTATCAACCTTGTTCAGAATTTTAAACACTTGGATCAAGTCGCCGCGAAGTCTGCATTTTTTTTTAAGGGAGAAGAGATCCAATCGTGTTAGCCTGTCTTCGTGTGCCGTATTTCTAAGGAATGGGATCAATTTTGTTACGCGTCTTTGTACTTGTTCTGATTTTTCCTCTTTTGTGTTTTCATAGTTTGGAGACCAAGGGGTGGTCTCACTAAAGAAATATAGAGTGTGAGAATTGTTTCTGGTCTCTTGCAATCTATGTTTATGACTATCAAACCTAATATTTGGATGCCTTTTCTTTTTCTTTTTTTTTTACATGCTGTTTGACACTGTTTAGTGTATTTCAGATTGTTTCTAATTCTCGTCTCCAAAGTGCACAACTTTACACTTGTCTACATTAAGCTTCATTTGCCGTCTGTCTAACCACGACTAATAAGTTAAGATATCTTTGAATCATTTCGCAGTCCCGCCTGTTTACATCTCTACTTTCTAGCTACACTGTAGAAGAAAATTAACTGTACAGAAACTTAAAGGAAGTTTCAGTTATTTTTCTGGCTACGGAAAATCTTTTTCACAAAAGATTAGCTATCTGAAAAGAAAGACTTTATATGTTATACAAACTGGTCATGTAAACACTAGTATTAGTAACCATTCAGTCAGCAAATTTGGATATCATAGATATGAGACCGAGTTCGAGGTCATTAATGTATATTATGAAAAGAATAGGGGCCTACAATCTCACAACACCACTCGTTAAACCTAGCCAATATAAGGCATCGCCATTTAATACTACACGCTGTTTTCTTCCGGTAAACCAGTCTCTGACCCATGCACAGTTCTTCACTGATTCCGTGTGCTTTGAGTTCAGGTAAAAAGTTTCTTAAGAGGAACTTTATCGAACGCCTTTTGGAATTCTATATACACTACATCTGGTAGCACTTCTTCGTCCCAATTCTTATCGATAACATTAAAAAGTTCCAGGAAAATTGTCAGGCAGGATCTTCTATTACGGAAACCGTGTTGGTTTTCCGATATAATTTTGTGATCTAGAAACGTGATAATTTTATCTCATAATTTTTCATCATTTTACCTAACAGTGACGTATGGCTAATTGGGCGGTAAGTTCAAGGCACACATTTTGTTCCTTTTTATATCTATATAGGAGTAACATTTCCTAGTTTCCAACCGTTGGCACTTGACCATCTGAGAGTGCTTTGTTGAGCATTTTTGTTATGGAGTATATCAGATGTCTCTTGACCTCCTTACAAAATCTTGGAGCTCAGTTATCTGGGCCGTTGGATTTGCTAGGATTTAATTAGTCCAGTGTTTAAATACTTCAATGCTCTTTATTGGATTTGTTAGGATTTAATTGGTCCAGGTATTCAAGTACTTCAGTGTTCTTTATTTCACTAACCTTCAACTCTTCTTCATCAGATCCTTGAAACGTTTTCATTCGTTGGGGTATTCGAGATGTCTCTTCAATTGTGAATACGGAGTTAAAGGAATGATTTAGTTTGATAGCCATTTCCTTGTCGTCAATAGTTAGTGTATCATGGTCGTTTCGTAATGCTCCAATTCCTTTTTTACTGTCTTCCTTTGTCTTATATAATTGAAAAATTCCGTAGGATTGCTCCTAACTTTTAATGAAAACTCTTTTTTTCTTCGTCGCGTTTACTGTGTCTAATGACCTTCTTACACTCTCTTTGGATTTTGATTAATTCCTGGTGACTTTCATCGGTTTCCATTGATTTGAATTTCTTGTATGTGTTTTTTTTTTTTTTTTTGAGGGGGACAAATTAATCCTGCCATTCTCCTATTCATCCATGATTCATCCATGATGGATATGAAATATTGCAAGTTCTCTTCGTAATTCGTGGAATATACATATTTTCACTCTCGGGTAATGTATTTTTTAGAATTATTCCACATTTTCTCTACTGTGTGAACGTCAAGAAGTTTTGTTCAATTGGTATTGCGATTTTCGTGTTTAATCTTTTCACAATTCACTCGCCTGTAATCCGGGATCAAGATTTTGAGTTTGTTGTCATTGATTTTATAATCTAAATCTATCTCTAATCTAATCAAACTGTGATCGCTGTTTGACACAAACTCTCGCCTCCTTCGCAAGAGTTGATTAAGTCTGTGTCACGGTTGAGGACAAGATCAAAAATGTTTTTACCTCGAGTTCGTTTTTTAATTAACTCTCCTAGAAAAGCGTCTTCAATCACCTATTAACATGTTCCAATTTATGTTTGGACTGTTGAAGTCCCCTGCTATGATAACCTCTTTCTTGTTTACTCTCGTTTTGATTTCATTGTATAACAACTTATCGTTGTCTTCCTTTTGTTTACGAGGTCTGTGTATATATAACGCTGAGACGTTGTTTACTTTCGAACTTGTTGGTAATGTCGATGTGGAGCCGCCAGTGTTTTTGTGTTTACCTTGCTTATCTTAATAGCCACTTAGACTGTTATCAACGTAGATCAAAACTCCACCGCCTACCTTGTTCAAGCGGTCTTTCATAAAATGTTTGTATCTGGCTACTTATATCACCTTGTGCCTAAATCAGTGTCTCCCGCTGGTACTAAGTCGCTGTGTGAAAGAGATATCTTCGTTCGACCTTCTCCCGTCAAACTCGCCATATTCATACTCACAGTCCATACTCAGATAGACAACCTCACTCATATCATTCACTTATGTCCACAACCAGTCAGACATGTAGTTGTAATAAAGGAAAAAAATATAAAGGAAAAAATGAATAAAGGGAATAAAGGAAATAAATAAAAGAAATAATAAATAGAATAATAATTGATAAATAAAATGATAATGAAATAGATAATATATAATAAATAATAAATAATAAAATGAAATAATAAATAAAAGAAACAATAATAAAGGAAATAAATAAAGGAAATAAATAAAAGAAATGATAAATAGAATAATAATTGATAAATAAAATAATAATAAAATAAATAATATATGATAAATAATAAATAATAAAATGAAATAATAAATAAAAGAAATAATAATAAAGGGACACAAAAAACTTGTAAGTCTCGCTATATGAAGACTCACCTCGCTCACCTCATCCAGTTACGCCCACAACCACCAGTCAGCCCTTTCTATGGAGATCCCACAGAACTGAGGAAGACGGCCATGTCCACCGGGTGGAACTACAGGCCAGGAGGTGTAGTGAGGTTGTATGTACGTCTGTGTGAGGTGAGTGTTGGACTTCTGAGGGGTAAAGTGCTCCATTTCCTCAGTGTGAGAGTTTCATCTTTAGGGCGGGGATTGAGGTGTCTTGTGACATGATGAATTAATGTTCGTGTTGTTTAAAGATATGGGTAGTGCCCACGATGCCTCGTATTGCCCCTTCTGCATAGTATAGATTTATTAGATATGGACTATGTTCATGAAATGCCGGCCATCTTATTGTATCTAGCTTTTTGGTCGAATCAAAGAGAGGTAAGGTAGACAACTGAAGTGTTTGAAAGATGATGAAACCTCTTCTTTTGGTTTCTGATTTCCCTCTGATTCACCTAAGATGATTCTGAAACCGTTCCTTTTGGTTTCTGATTTTCCTCTGATTCAACTTAAGATGATTCTGCTTCGAATCCTCTGCTGCCATTTCTTCCCTCTGAGCCTATGCGCATCATCACTTATACTCTCCTTGCGTAGGATCCTCCAAGGACTCTCCCACTCGGATGGACGAGGTGTACGTCCTTTATGGTATACCTCCTTGAACCCTTGAAGGAGTAAGCCTCTGAGTTGGCTCCAATCCTTTTTAGTCCATTTCGCTTTTGTTTTAAAACCTGAGACTTTTCCTCCCGAAGAAATGAAACCGCTCTAACTCATCCATAGCAACTATCGCCCCATTTCTTTCACTTCTGCTATCTCCAAAGCCTTCGAAAAGCTTAACTCTCCCATTTTTTTAAACACAGAGAGTTCCATCCCCTTCTTTCGGATCACCAGTATGGTGATCTCTCCTATATGACTCATCTCTGGTCGTCCCCTTCTCAAACGTCTTGTTGAAATTTTTGTTATAGTTCTTGACATCACCAACGCATATGGCAAGGTGTGGCATTAGTCATTGGGGTTTTTTTTTTAACTTCCTTCCTTTGGTTTTTCTGCTTCTCTCTGGTTCCTTATAGTTTCTTCTCTGCCCGTTCCCTTGTAGTAGTTACTGATGGAGCAACTTTTCCCCTTCTATCCTATCAATAATGGTGTTCCTGATGGTTTTCTTCTATCACTTACTCTCTTTCTTCTGTCAATAGATAATCTTTCTTCCACTCAGAATCGGTTTCACATCTATGCTGAAGATTCCACTTTGCATACTTCAACTCACTTTCCCTCCCTCCGCCTTCTGATATTTGTTCTATTTCTCGTATGGAGCATCTATCTTCTCTCAGTTTGAACCCCGTGCATCATCTCAGAGTGAGGAAGCAATAACCAAGTAGAGCACAAAACAAAATTCCTTCCTCTAACTCTAGCTAAGAACAATTGATTTCCATCCGCTCATTTTCAAAATACCAGAATTCAAACCTGTAATAATATATACAAGCTGGTTCTAACCCCATTCTCCACTTTGTTCAGGAAATCCTACTTAAACGTCTTAGCAAGTGTTTGCCATCCCATCAGTTAGGAGTGTTGTGATTACTATAAGTTTGAACATGTATTTTGTGCTGACAGGGATCTATACGTTCTAGTATGGGGAGTCCTGCTCACACATCTGGGATAGCGCTTCCTCCACATATTTATTAACCAGAGTCGAATCGAAAGTCCTCCATCTAATAGCTGAATCGAAAGTCCTCCATCTAATTAATCGTTCCTCTGGCATCACCCTTCATCAACCACCCTTCACTGCACGTAGCGATATTACCGTCTCTCTTTCTCTCTCTTTTCTACAAGATTGTTTTAGCCACTGTTCTCGTAAGTTGTCTGCCTATGTCCTCTACCCTGAGGCTTGGACCTTAGTTCCAGAGCTGGCTCTTGCATCGCACCGTACGTGTGTGTGGAGACCAGCCAATCGAGAACTGACTATTGTGATGGCTCCTTCTCCTCTCGAACAACTGAGCTTTGGAATTTTCTTCTTCCTTTTGTCTTCCTTCTTCGTACAACTTTTCGACCTCTAATCAAAAGCCAGGTCGACCAATACCTGGTGAACCCTGATGAATTTCTGTCTTTCTTGTCAAACCCCTTTGTGAGTTTCACCTTAGATGGCCTTTGACTGGGCCAGGCTACATCTCAGGTATGTCGGTCACTATGAACAGAAGAACTTTTCAAAGCTGCTTTCATCTCTTGTATTGTACAAACTCCCCGAGATACACAAAACTGAGTTAGTCAATGAGACTCATTCTTTCGGCTAAAGTACAGTGAACAATAAGACTTCAAAACTTTTCACTCCTAAAGAGGTTTACTCTTAGAACTTCAGCTATAAAGAACATATTCTGTTTTCTTATGAAAGATCTTTTCGATACCGGGAATACCACAACTTACATCATAAAAGTGCCCGAAACAGAAACCATCAGTTCGCTCTACCACAACTCTCACACTTACGTATAACGTTCTATCAAAAGTCAGTCAGGAAAGTTGTCGTAGATCACTACTATGGACATCATCTTTAACGGTATACTTTATAAAGAGACTTGAAGGTAAACTCTATAAACAGACGTAAGGAAAACGGACTCAAGGGTTCATATCATCAATAGACTTAAAATTTAAGTATATAAACAGACTTATGGTAAAGAGACGTAAAGATAAACTTTATAATCGGATTTAAAGGTAAACTTTTTGAACAGACTTAAGGTAAACAGACTTAAAGGTTAATTTCATAAACAGACTTAAAGGTAAACTTTACATGAAGATTTAAGGTAAACAGAAATAAGATAAACTTTATTAACAGACTTAGGGTAATCAGACTTAAAGGTAAACTTTATAAACTGACTTAAAGGTAAACTTTATAAGCAGACTTAATGTAAACCTTTATAAAGAGACTTTAGATAAACAGACTTAAAGGTAAACTTTATAAAGAGACTTTAGATAAACAGACTTAAAGGTAAACTTTATAAAGAGACTTTAGATAAACAGACTTAAAGGTAAACTTTATAAAGAGACTTTAGATAAACAGACTTAAAGTAAACTTTATAAAGAGACTTTAGATAAACAGACTTAAAGGTAAACTTTATAAAGAGACTTTAGATAAACAGACTTAAAGTAAACTTTATAAAGAGACTTTAGATAAACAGACTTAAAGTAAACTTTATAAAGAGACTTTAGATAAACAGACTTAAAGTAAACTTTATAAAGAGACTTTAGATAAACAGACTTAAAGGTAAACTTTATAAAGAGACTTTAGATAAACAGACTTAAAGGTTAATTTCATAAACAGACTTAAAGGTAAACTTTATAAAGAGACTTTAGATAAACAGACTTAAAGGTAAACTTTATAAAGAGACTTTAGATAAACAGACTTAAAGTAAACTTTATAAAGAGACTTTAGATAAACAGACTTAAAGTAAACTTTATAAAGAGACTTTAGATAAACAGACTTAAAGGTAAACTTTATAAAGAGACTTTAGATAAACAGACTTAAAGGTAAACTTTATAAAGAGACTTTAGATAAACAGACTTAAAGTAAACTTTATAAAGAGACTTTAGATAAACAGACTTAAAGGTAAACTTTATAAAGAGACTTTAGATAAACAGACTTAAAGGTAAACTTTATAAAGAGACTTTAGATAAACAGACTTAAAGGTAAACTTTATAAAGAGACTTTAGATAAACAGACTTAAAGTAAACTTTATAAAGAGACTTTAGATAAACAGACTTAAAGGTAAACTTTATAAAGAGACTTTAGATAAACAGACTTAAAGTAAACTTTATAAAGAGACTTTAGATAAACAGACTTAAAGGTAAACTTTATAAAGAGACTTTAGATAAACAGACTTAAAGTAAACTTTATAAAGAGACTTTAGATAAACAGACTTAAAGTAAACTTTATAAAGAGACTTTAGATAAACAGACTTAAAGGTAAACTTTATAAAGAGACTTTAGATAAACAGACTTAAAGTAAACTTTATAAAGAGACTTTAGATAAACAGACTTAAAGTAAACTTTATAAAGAGACTTTAGATAAACAGACTTAAAGTAAACTTTATAAAGAGACTTTAGATAAACAGACTTAAAGGTAAACTTTATAAAGAGACTTTAGATAAACAGACTTAAAGGTAAACTTTATAAAGAGACTTTAGATAAACAGACTTAAAGTAAACTTTATAAAGAGACTTTAGATAAACAGACTTAAAGGTAAACTTTATAAAGAGACTTTAGATAAACAGACTTAAAGGTAAACTTTATAAAGAGACTTTAGATAAACAGACTTAAAGGTAAACTTTATAAAGAGACTTTAGATAAACAGACTTAAAGGTAAACTTTATAAAGAGACTTTAGATAAACAGACTTAAAGGTAAACTTTATAAAGAGACTTTAGATAAACAGACTTAAAGGTAAACTTTATAAAGAGACTTTAGATAAACAGACTTAAAGGTAAACTTTATAAAGAGACTTTAGATAAACAGACTTAAAGTAAACTTTATAAAGAGACTTTAGATAAACAGACTTAAAGTAAACTTTATAAAGAGACTTTAGATAAACAGACTTAAAGTAAACTTTATAAAGAGACTTTAGATAAACAGACTTAAAGTAAACTTTATAAAGAGACTTTAGATAAACAGACTTAAAGTAAACTTTATAAAGAGACTTTAGATAAACAGACTTAAAGTAAACTTTATAAAGAGACTTTAGATAAACAGACTTAAAGGTAAACTTTATAAAGAGACTTTAGATAAACAGACTTAAAGGTAAACTTTATAAAGAGACTTTAGATAAACAGACTTAAAGGTAAACTTTATAAAGAGACTTTAGATAAACAGACTTAAAGGTAAACTTTATAAAGAGACTTTAGATAAACAGACTTAAAGTAAACTTTATAAAGAGACTTTAGATAAACAGACTTAAAGGTAAACTTTATAAAGAGACTTTAGATAAACAGACTTAAAGGTAAACTTTATAAAGAGACTTTAGATAAACAGACTTAAAGGTAAACTTTATAAAGAGACTTTAGATAAACAGACTTAAAGTAAACTTTATAAAGAGACTTTAGATAAACAGACTTAAAGTAAACTTTATAAAGAGACTTTAGATAAACAGACTTAAAGTAAACTTTATAAAGAGACTTTAGATAAACAGACTTAAAGGTAAACTTTATAAAGAGACTTTAGATAAACAGACTTAAAGGTAAACTTTATAAAGAGACTTTAGATAAACAGACTTAAAGGTAAACTTTATAAAGAGACTTTAGATAAACAGACTTAAAGGTAAACTTTATAAAGAGACTTTAGATAAACAGACTTAAAGGTAAACTTTATAAAGAGACTTTAGATAAACAGACTTAAAGGTAAACTTTATAAAGAGACTTTAGATAAACAGACTTAAAGTAAACTTTATAAAGAGACTTTAGATAAACAGACTTAAAGTAAACTTTATAAAGAGACTTTAGATAAACAGACTTAAAGTAAACTTTATAAAGAGACTTTAGATAAACAGACTTAAAGGTAAACTTTATAAAGAGACTTTAGATAAACAGACTTAAAGTAAACTTTATAAAGAGACTTTAGATAAACAGACTTAAAGGTAAACTTTATAAAGAGACTTTAGATAAACAGACTTAAAGTAAACTTTATAAAGAGACTTTAGATAAACAGACTTAAAGTAAACTTTATAAAGAGACTTTAGATAAACAGACTTAAAGGTAAACTTTATAAAGAGACTTTAGATAAACAGACTTAAAGTAAACTTTATAAAGAGACTTTAGATAAACAGACTTAAAGGTAAACTTTATAAAGAGACTTTAGATAAACAGACTTAAAGTAAACTTTATAAAGAGACTTTAGATAAACAGACTTAAAGTAAACTTTATAAAGAGACTTTAGATAAACAGACTTAAAGGTAAACTTTATAAAGAGACTTTAGATAAACAGACTTAAAGGTAAACTTTATAAAGAGACTTTAGATAAACAGACTTAAAGGTAAACTTTATAAAGAGACTTTAGATAAACAGACTTAAAGTAAACTTTATAAAGAGACTTTAGATAAACAGACTTAAAGGTAAACTTTATAAAGAGACTTTAGATAAACAGACTTAAAGGTAAACTTTATAAAGAGACTTTAGATAAACAGACTTAAAGTAAACTTTATAAAGAGACTTTAGATAAACAGACTTAAAGTAAACTTTATAAAGAGACTTTAGATAAACAGACTTAAAGGTAAACTTTATAAAGAGACTTTAGATAAACAGACTTAAAGGTAAACTTTATAAAGAGACTTTAGATAAACAGACTTAAAGGTAAACTTTATAAAGAGACTTTAGATAAACAGACTTAAAGTAAACTTTATAAAGAGACTTTAGATAAACAGACTTAAAGGTAAACTTTATAAAGAGACTTTAGATAAACAGACTTAAAGTAAACTTTATAAAGAGACTTTAGATAAACAGACTTAAAGGTAAACTTTATAAAGAGACTTTAGATAAACAGACTTAAAGTAAACTTTATAAAGAGACTTTAGATAAACAGACTTAAAGGTAAACTTTATAAAGAGACTTTAGATAAACAGACTTAAAGGTAAACTTTATAAAGAGACTTTAGATAAACAGACTTAAAGGTAAACTTTATAAAGAGACTTTAGATAAACAGACTTAAAGTAAACTTTATAAAGAGACTTTAGATAAACAGACTTAAAGTAAACTTTATAAAGAGACTTTAGATAAACAGACTTAAAGGTAAACTTTATAAAGAGACTTTAGATAAACAGACTTAAAGGTAAACTTTATAAAGAGACTTTAGATAAACAGACTTAAAGTAAACTTTATAAAGAGACTTTAGATAAACAGACTTAAAGGTAAACTTTATAAAGAGACTTTAGATAAACAGACTTAAAGTAAACTTTATAAAGAGACTTTAGATAAACAGACTTAAAGTAAACTTTATAAAGAGACTTTAGATAAACAGACTTAAAGGTAAACTTTATAAAGAGACTTTAGATAAACAGACTTAAAGTAAACTTTATAAAGAGACTTTAGATAAACAGACTTAAAGTAAACTTTATAAAGAGACTTTAGATAAACAGACTTAAAGGTAAACTTTATAAAGAGACTTTAGATAAACAGACTTAAAGTAAACTTTATAAAGAGACTTTAGATAAACAGACTTAAAGTAAACTTTATAAAGAGACTTTAGATAAACAGACTTAAAGTAAACTTTATAAAGAGACTTTAGATAAACAGACTTAAAGTAAACTTTATAAAGAGACTTTAGATAAACAGACTTAAAGTAAACTTTATAAAGAGACTTTAGATAAACAGACTTAAAGGTAAACTTTATAAAGAGACTTTAGATAAACAGACTTAAAGTAAACTTTATAAAGAGACTTTAGATAAACAGACTTAAAGTAAACTTTATAAAGAGACTTTAGATAAACAGACTTAAAGTAAACTTTATAAAGAGACTTTAGATAAACAGACTTAAAGTAAACTTTATAAAGAGACTTTAGATAAACAGACTTAAAGTAAACTTTATAAAGAGACTTTAGATAAACAGACTTAAAGTAAACTTTATAAAGAGACTTTAGATAAACAGACTTAAAGTAAACTTTATAAAGAGACTTTAGATAAACAGACTTAAAGGTAAACTTTATAAAGAGACTTTAGATAAACAGACTTAAAGGTAAACTTTATAAAGAGACTTTAGATAAACAGACTTAAAGTAAACTTTATAAAGAGACTTTAGATAAACAGACTTAAAGGTAAACTTTATAAAGAGACTTTAGATAAACAGACTTAAAGGTAAACTTTATAAAGAGACTTTAGATAAACAGACTTAAAGGTAAACTTTATAAAGAGACTTTAGATAAACAGACTTAAAGTAAACTTTATAAAGAGACTTTAGATAAACAGACTTAAAGGTAAACTTTATAAAGAGACTTTAGATAAACAGACTTAAAGGTAAACTTTATAAAGAGACTTTAGATAAACAGACTTAAAGTAAACTTTATAAAGAGACTTTAGATAAACAGACTTAAAGTAAAAAAAAAAAGATAAGGGGGGCCACTGAAAACAGCGACCCCCCCTGTCATATGATGTCGTATCATTCAAACATTTCTAACATTTTCCTCACCTATTTACACTAGTCCATCACTATCAACTCCACCTCCTTTGTCCGCTTGTGATAGAACTGTCCTCATTCTTCCCCACCTTGCACAGGGCCTCCCTGTATCTCCCCGGAATAGTTACGGTGCCCTATCGAATGGAGGGGGCTGTGTTATTAAGGAAGAATGAAGACTTAGTCATATCTCGAGCGGACAGAAGTGGTGGGTGAATGTGATGAACATGAGCGAAGAATATGTGAGGAAAATGACATATGAGAAGGGACCACTGGGTTCAGCTCCACGTGAGGCTAAGGCGTTCAAGAGAGAGAGAGAGAGTTGAGGACGACACTGAACAAAACTCAGCTCAACATAACAGTGTTAGATCATCATCATTCCAGTCTATAAGTTTGAGAAGATATATGGTATCAGATCCAGGTTAAAGTAGCCTCACTCTTTCATTGATAAATCCCTTAAGTTGGCAAAGAAATCATTTTGTAGAGTTGAACCCAAACCTCCCATTGACACCAAGAACCTTTCTAGTTCTCTCTTTTAATGATAATGCACGTATGATTGAGGTAGTGTGGCAGTCACACAAAGGAAGGTACGCGTGTTACACACTTCTTCGTTCTTATGGAACTCTTGATGTGAAGATTACTTGCTCCTCCTTACCTGGAGGGTGCTCTTGTTACACCTGTACCAGGTACCTTCAGTTCAGATTTCTTCTTTCTTCTACAAAGGTAATGGACGCAATCAAGACAGATAAGGCGCTCTTGTTACATTGATAATGTCCACTATTCCACGACCGAAAATATTTTCGTGGCAGAGAATTTGAAGAACATCACGCAGCTCAGATATCTTTTGTTACAAGGGTAGTGGTAATCGTTAAACAATAGATGCTGCTCTTGTTAGAGAAGTGGCGGATACCATTACACAAAACAGAGAATTCTTCCTACAGTGGCAGTAACGAACATCAGAGGAAGTGTTAGGTCATTATTACAGAAAATGTAAGTCAAACGTATTGAGCACCACGAGCATAACAAGGAGTCATCTCGTTACGCTCACGTAATGGACACAGTGACACAACAGACTGTATTGCACTTTCAGGGACCAGTGAGCACCATTCAACCACACTAGGTACACTTATCACACCAGAAGCGGGCAGTACCCCACAACAGATGCTGTTACTGAGGTCTATACACCATCACACAACGCAAGGTAACACTTGTTACAGAGGCAGTGGAGAGGCGCCTTCGGTGATGGTGATCTTAGTAATGAGATAGGTGTGCCTTCCAGCAAGCTACACCTGCTAGAGAAGTGTCAGGTATTACTCACTAAGGTGATGTTGTTAATGAAGTAGTGGGCGCCATCACATCAAACATGGTAACCCTTCTTGCAGAGGAAGCGGCCACCATTACACAACAGAGTTCTTCTTCTTACAGGGATCACAGTGAGAAGTCGTCACACAACTTCAGGTACACTCTTGCTGTAAAACTATATCAGAAACCGTTACATAAACGACGTTACTCTTGTTACCAAGACAGCAAGAACTATAACACAAGAGGAGAGACTCATGTCGCGAAGATGGCATCTGCTTCCATCAAATGAGGTACGATTCTTTTCTCAAGGTATGGAATACCATTATACATAACATATTACTACGCTTATAGAGGAACTAACACCAGAACTTAAGATACTTGTATTCAGGCGGTAAAAGACACCATTTCATGGCAGAAAGAATATTTGTAACAGAGGCATTGCGTACCATCACAAAGCAAAACAGCAGCTCCCTTCTTTATGGGGTACTGGGCACTGTTGGTTAAATGAAGATACGTTTATTCCGAGTTTGTGGTCACCGGTACACAAGAACAGATAGTCTCGTCACAAAGGTAGTGTGTACCATCATACAAGAAAGAAAGAGCTTATCTCGTAACAGGGCACACCTGTAAACGTAGCTGGTGCCATCACAATATACAAACTGCTCCTGTCACAGAAGAGTGGAGATCTTCACGTATGATATGTTACTCTTGTTATAGAAGTAGTAATACCACCGCCCAAGGTTGCAGAGGAAAGGGGACAGCATCATGTAGGCACCATACCAGAACAAAAACGTATTCTTATTACAGAGATAATGGGCGCCATTACGCAAAAGAAAATAATCGTTGTAGAGATGGAGCAAATCGTCACAAAATACAAGGTGTTGTTACCCAAGTATTTGGACACAGTTACGTCAGTGAATATTTGTGTGTTACGGAATGGAGTCAGTTGGCAAAGCGACAGGTCAGAGCAGCAGAAAACGTGATTCCATTGTTCCCAGCTCTTCTACAATTCAAATGGGCTTCCACGTAACGATCGAAGGAATGTCTGTCTCCACGAAGAGGACGAGCGAGGCTGTTATGATACGTCATTGATGGTCGTCTTTTAGGGTTGATGATCGTCGTCATTACTTGCGATTTATCTTTAGTTGTGACCACTGTCGTGAGCTCATCTTGACGAGGGACGACTATCTTCACTACTTACGATCACCTCCACTAGCAGTGGCAGTCGTCAGTACAAACAGTCGCCAGCAAGTTTCTCTTCTGAAGTCGTCAGTACAAACAGTCGCCAGCAAGTTTCTCTTTGGGTGAAGTCGTCAGTACAAACAGTCGCCAGCAAGTTTCTCTTCTGAAGGCGTCAGTACAAACAGTCGCCAGCAAGTTTCTCTTTGGGTGATGACCATTTAAAGCCTTAACAATCATATTTGTTATGAGTGGTGTGGCTGTTGGCTTCGGGGGTCCTGACTGTGATAAAAGTGTGGCAGGCAGTGAGAAGTCTGATCAGGTAATTTCATCCCTGCGTACTGAATGACGGTGCCAGTAACATCTCTCACGTACAGTTTTACCTGTCTGGCCAATGTATACATATCTAAATGCCTTACAATTGACAGCGTAAACACTCACTCCCAAATTTTGGATAATTTGGTCTATTTTTGATTACGGTCTTGCTGATAGAGTTATTGAACTGGAAGGCATCAGTGAAAGCACTGGGGTTTTTTTTTTCAGTACCTGTCTTACATTAGATAAGTTAGGAGAATAGGGCAACACTAAACATCTAGACCTATCGTCTTTATTCACATTTTTGTCACTAGATGCATAAAATGTCTTCCTAGTTTCCAGTAAGTCTTCATTCATAAACCACTGCCTAAAGGTGAGTCTTACATGTCTACTTTTGTCCACCAGACTTATAGGATCACATAGTCGTCATGGTCTTAAAACATAGACGTACTCCAGAAATTTTCACAGCAGAATCATGTACTGAAAAATAATGAATATAGCTCTCAGGCTTGATAGACTTCCTATAGATTTTGAAGGACAAATGATCAAATTCCTTAATTATCAATACAAGAAACGCTAATTTGCCTTCTTTTTCCCATTCAGTCTTGAATCTAATGGTGGAGGGGTGAATGTTACTGTATCTATCACGCAATGATAGTAAGTCTTGGGAGGATAGCCTAAGAACCACACATAATTAACGTATGTAAACAAGATTATTGGATGAATACCGATTGAACTTAGAATTTCAGTCTCAAAGTATTCCATGAATAAGTTACTGAGGATAGAATTAACGGGAATTTCTCTCAAAGGCCCAGTCCTCTGTTCTTAACGCTACCTCGCTAATGCGGGAAATGGCGAAGAGTATGAAAGAAAAGATATATATATGTATGACATGGTCATGATTAGGGTATTCAGTTATCCATGCTGTCTCAACTCCCTCAAAAAAAAGAGTCCAATATATCGAACAAAGTCCAATCAACAAACCCAATCAACTTCTATTATACAAACAATAGATTTTCCAACCGACGAAGCATTGTGCTAATACTCCATCACATTATACCACACACATGTAAGGGATAAGCTACCTCTCATACTACCACGCACCAGGTGTAGGTTTAGTGTCCCTCCCATTGTTGCCTCTGTTTAAGTCACATTATCAATTGTGTATTCAAACAAGGGCAAAGCGTTTTTACATGAGGTAGACAGGATGCAAGCGATTGTGCCATATCCCCGCGTGTAAGTGGCCCACCACTTCTAGTGCTACGAGAGAAGCAGGCAATGCATACAGTCTCCGTCTCCAGGAATCATTTATGAAGTACACATTTCCCGTACTTGAATGACAAATGACACGAACTAATGAGTGAGTTCGTCACGTTGTGGATGATCCTCGAACGTACCAAGTAAAAAACTTTCTGTATTTCTGAGTTGACACTGAAAGAAGGGGAAAGTCTGGCATACACATCAGATGAGGATGTGAGCGAACTCGGAATCTATAAGTTTATATGAGTTCCAGAAGGGTGAGGATAATATCCATGTTGCTCAGAGTATGTTGGTATGTGGCAGGTAATTGGATCAGAATGGGTGTCATAACATGCGAGAGTAGGGTTAGATACCATATGATTACACCGTGTTCGATACCGAACCTGTTAAGCTAAATGCATGTAGATCTATGTGCCATTTGCTATATTCTTCGAGCGGTTCCACCCATCCACCAGAGGACAAGAGATGTGACCACGAGCCGCGAGAAATCAAGCGAATGAGTTCGAATCCAGGTTGCAGCAATTGGTCCACAGTCAACCCAGCTGTTCGTCATCTCCTAAGAGCTATTCGATAAAATGGGTACCTGGCATAGTTAAGGATATATATATATATATATATATATATATATATATATATATATATATATATATATATATATATATATATATATATATATATATATATATATATATATATATATATATATATATCATATGTTGATAACTGGAACTCTGCCACATAAGTGGACAGCTTCCAGGACTTGTTCATGCTGGACGTGATGAGAGAGAAACTTGTCTTCTTCATAACGCCACAATATGATTCCGTCGTTGCTGGTGCGCTGATGTTCCCGCGTTGATTTACGATGTGTCGTCCCAGTGTACCTGCAATTTGTCCAGCGTAGCGAAACGTCCTGGCTTGCGTAGTCACGCAGCGGCACTGGCGAACTCCATGAGTTTATGGTCGGACGTCCCCAGGGGCATCTCTAACATGTAAAACAGAATATATGTTCAAAGGCTTCTTGTTCAGACTCCTGGATCCTCTATTGTTCCCGCCTGGTGGCCACCTAGTGTACATTAAGGGGTTCAGTAGTTTATGGGAGTTTTAGAAGTCTTATGTATAAAGACTTTTGGAACCACTAAGATACAGATTGTGTATCTCATTGCATGTTTATATCGCTTTCTCCAGGTATCTCTAAGACTGCACGTCTTGAAAGAAAGAAAAAAAATCACGTCACCTTCTTGAAATCGGATACCAAATGTGGTATCCAATTCACTCAGAGGGGTGGGGGGTTGGGCTGGTCATTACGAATGTCACATAATGAATATTTATACACTAATGAATGCTCAATTCCTAAGGAGTCGTTACATGTACCCTAGACTAAAATCATTTATCACAGGGAGAAGACAAAAATAAACCAGTAGCTCATCAATCCCTGTTATCTACACGATTTTCACTATCATCCTCCCCAAAGAAAGACGTTCGAAATTGATCCTGAACTCTATAGGAAGAGCGCTGAACTCCGTCTAATATTAACATCATGAAGTGTCATTGATCACTAACTGAAATCAACTCGTCATCAACTGCGCTGGTCAGACCCGACACTGTAAATGTATACTGCGTCTTTAAGGCCAGACCGGCCGCCCCATGCATTGCCTTTGTTTGAGAGCACACACTAGCAGCAGTCACCAATTCTGTTTATCAAACATCTCGTGATAACAGATAACTTAGATAATCTTTATATGTACTTTTCCACTGATATTTTTTTTTCATACCATTCGCCATTTTCCACGTTAGCGAGGTAGTGTTAAGAACAGAGGACTGGGCCTTTGAGGGAATATCCTCACCTGGCCCCCTTCTCTGTTCCTTCTTTTGGAAAAATATCACGAAAATTACTTTTCATCTGTTCTTTGTAAGTCCATCAACTGTGTTTGAAGGTCTAATCTCTAACTTCATATTTCAGTCAATCGTTTTCGACTTTACGACTTGAGATACACCCTATGTCCTGAAACCAAAGCCATTGCTAAGACAGGAAAAAATTTTTTGCCAAATATTGAAATGTTAGATGAAGATACACTACCAGCTGTAATGAGAGCGAGAGTAGAAGCGAAGGGGCAGCGATGCTCCCACCACTCACTACCTTTTCTAATGTGCCTGCCTCCCACCTTTTACATCTGCCACAGAGAGTCAGAAAAAAACGAAGAAACGATGGCAATGAATGTGATGGAAGGCTGGAGTAACAAATTTCCTACTTTCATAAAAAGGCAACACAAGGACCCCCGAAACAAACAGGTCTGTCAAAGACTTCTCACACTACAAGTGTAAACACTGAACACAACACACGCGTTGCGTAGAGGACATTCAAAATGCTATGACATATCTGTTGTTCTCTCCTGCTCAGTTCTTCATCACATACAGTGTTGACATCCACCCTTGTACAGATAGCACGCGATAGGTTTATAGCCAACATTTACTGCCATGTTCTGTCTCACCCACTTCGACTACCGTTATCGCATATTCTTCGATCTCGGAGCCCCAGCAGACATTAATTTATCGTATTATTTATCACTGTCAAAGGGTCTCCACCTCATTCCGTTGCCTTATGAATTATTCTTTTACTTTAGAGCCCCGGCGCCTAGTAACACTTCAAGAGTCCTTGAATAATTCATATCATGTTTTGATGTTTCACTGATGTACGTCTAGGTCTGAGAACTTACCCTCCCTCCCTCCTTCTCCTCCTCCTCCTTCTCTCTCACTCTCACTCCCTCATAGTAGATTATTATATGGTTGGAAGACTCAGACAAGGGAGGAGTATGACTGATACAACCCACCTGGGTTGATGTGCAGTGAGCCAGCATTTCACTGGCTGTCAAGCGTCGCTCTTTTGGCCCCTGGCTATTTTCTTGTGCCTTCCCTATATGTGCGTAGTTAGCTTTCGGTCCACAAACACACCGGCTCTCCTTCTCATACATGATACTGGCCAGGAAGTGACTCCTACGATTCCTTCTTCGTAACGCTATATTTTTCCAACGGGGTGAGCGCTACGCGCTAGCCCTGCCTTTTTGGCAGGATTTCATTGCACATACCCGTAGGCAAGTACGCACTCTCTCTCTCTCTCTCTCTCTCTCTCTCTCTCTCTCTCTCTCTCTCTCTCTCTCTCTCTCTCTCTCTCTCTCTCTCTCTCTCTCTCTCTGCCTTTCCTCGTTCACCTTCATAAATCACCCTCGGGGTGCCCTTACATTTTCACAGACTTATACTTGCTTCGCTTCCCTCCAACCTAAGTGGCTCCTGTAATTTTCAGTTCCTCATGAATGCCTTTGCATTTTGACTCACTTATTTTCCTTCTCTCCACCTTAAGTGGTTCCTGTAAATGTTCAGTTCATCATTCATCAGCTTCTCCGTCTCCTCCCGTAGTAGTTTAATGTCTGTTGCTCTCTACCTGCTTGCATACGTATGATTCCTATCATGCCTTTATAGGTATTCTACTCCAGCTCATTAGCTCCCACTACACGTCATCATCATCATCATCATCATCATCCTATAGTGACATCCTCACATATCATCCACGCATCATTCACTCGTCATCATCATCATCATCATCATCATCATCATCATCATCCTATAGTGACATCATCACATATCATCCCTGCATCATTCACTCGTCCATAATGGTAAGACATAATTTAGTCTTTCACTGGTCGCCGCATCTGAGAACGTTACTTGAAAATCTCATCCCTCAACATTGTCGTTAGCTCAGAGACCATTCCCTCTCATTACACTGTCCAAGGCTCATGATACCCGCCAGATGGAGTGCACTACGCTATATTGGTTAAGATTCCTAATTGCCCGGTGTGATGACGTTCGCAATGTACAATGGCACTATAGATGCATTCCGCCAATCCTCAGGCACCTCACCATGATCCATACATACAGTGAATATCCTTACCAACCAATCAACAACACAGTCACCCCCCTTTCTTGATAAATTCTACTACAATACCATCCAAACCTGCCGCCTTGCTGGGTTTCATCTTCCGCAAATCTTTCACCACCTCTTCTCTCTTAACCAAACCATTCTCCCTGACCCCTCTCACTTTGCACACCACCCCAACCAAAACACCCTACATCTGCCACTCTATCATCATATACATTCAACAAACCTTCAAAATACTCACTCCATCTCCTTCTCACTTCATCACCACCTGTTCTCACTTCTCCTGTGGCCCCATTCATCGATATACCCCATTTGTTCTCTCGTCACCTGACACATATAGAGTCCTGGTTTGGGGCGGCGTGGGCGAAGTAGGAAGTGCCTAACTAGATAGAGTCTTGGTTTGGTCGAGGTAGAGGAGGTCAAGCTCTCTCTAGGATATCAAGGAGGAGGATGTGGAAGCACTGGTCGGCGTTAATGCCAATGGTTAGGTCGTCACATCACCACCATCAATCAGACACATCTATTAGGACATCGTCTGTAAGAATGAAGACAGTACAGCTCTCTTACCATAGTGGCCTGTAGGATGACACAGATAATCTTTTACTGTCATATGTAAGTAAATACAAGACGATAGAATAAGACATCTCTCTACTATTCACACACGATACTGTATACAATGAGTACAATGAGTACAATGAGGTTTGCATTACACTCATTCCAAAGATTGAGGTAATGGTGGGTGGAGATGGTCCTTCGAAAGTGTACAGTCTGTGGAAGTCTGCAAATCATAGGGAAAGACTTCTCCGTAACCCAATACTGTTGGCTTTAGTAATAACTGTGCTGTGGTATATTTGGTCGAGGAGTTTCGTAAAGTTAATGAAAGGGAGAGCCACAGAAGTTCTGTGTCTTCCTAAGTTGTGACAGATAATGTCTAGGAAGCTAGGGGGAGAGCGAGTGTTAGAGGAGCTTCTCTTCTTACCAAATTGCTGAGAGTCGTTGGAACTCACAAAGTTTGTGTCAACCCAGTTAAATACGAAGTTTCCACAGCGTAGGCTGGAGGGCCGGGTAGATGGCAAAGGGGCGTAACGAACTGAGAGATTGTTGGTTTGCTTTCTTCGTCATTTGGATGTTGTGTGTTGTACTGCTGGTGGAGCAAGGGGGTATTGATCAGCAGAGGAGATTACTCTTGGTTTAGCTTCAGAGGTAAGTGGGTCTAGTAAACAGCTTCAGCTTTAGGTATAATTGCTGTCTAATGACTTGGCATTCTTGTTCTAACCAGGGTTCTTGGGACTGGAAGGTAGGCTGGGAGGCAGGTGGTATCAAGGTGAGGGGAGTCTCAGGCATGTAGTGGCGAAGTGCCCATTAATAGGTGTTTCTTCATTGAAAAAAATGAGCGACGTAGGGAAAGGAGGGACTCTGCTTGTCCGAATCAATTAGATCATTGAGTTTCCCATACCAATGGTTGATGTCGGGTTGTTTAAGGTATTATGATTTAGTAAGGTATTAAGATTTCTTCGTGGCATCTCTTTTCACGAATACTTCGCTACGAATCAATGTTAAACAACGAAATGGGAAGTGCTGGGAAAAACTTGATTAACTGTTGATGTCATGGACAAATAGGTCTCCATTACAGCATGTAACATCCATCTTATTCATAGTGCGCTTACACCGCAGACGACTACAAGCTTTCCTTGTAGATTGAACGTGAGTCTAACTGTTACGGTGACTGTCATAACAACAAGTGAAACTTAGTTTTAAGACCGACCACCAGGTGGACAAACCCTGGGCCGGTTCTTTACCAGTCATGAATGATGAAAAAAAAAGAAAGTATTGGGAGGGATGGGTCGTATGACCACGTATTCATAGAACAGACAATCAGGGAAGAAGAATAAGCATATATATTTGGAACTGTTCCAGTCGAGTGGAGAGGAAGACAAGAATTACAATCTTCATATTTGTATTTCTCTAAACTCTTGAACATCGAGTGTTTATTAGTGACACATTATCGTCAAACAAACTCGTAGTGAACATATATGACCAATTACAGTTTACTGGGTAAGTACAACTTTGACAAAAGACCATAGTTATGACTACCTCATACATAGTCATTACATTCTGACACTTTGATTGTCAGTGATGTAGAGTAAGGCTCCCAGACTAGGATTCTCTTCCTTAATTTTACGGAATAGAGAGATGAATTCTAACTGAATTGAAGGATGCTACAGGAAAACACAACAGATGCTAGCGCCTAGCATAGCATATCGTAACCACATCCACTCGTGGCCAAACTGAGCCAGTTCTTTTCGAGATTAAACTCAGTAACATTTACATCCATAGCTTTTTGTGCCTTGCTAACCCGCACTATTGGACGTGGCAGCTTCAGTGATCACGTTACTGGCTTGTCTCGTAGACTTTTACGGTCATGAATGAAGATATACACCACTTGTTCTCATGATTCTACCCAATTTCCCCCTCACACAATGAGCAACTTCAGTCGTATTTCTTTTTTTCTGTACATTAACTTAAAAAAAAATCATCTTTCCTTTCATAATGGATAACGAGTCTTCAAGGGCCACAACAGCACAGGTTCCCGAGAAACACCACTTCAAGTTGGGCAACTCGAAATGTGTATGTTTGATTCACCTGAACTCCAGCAGAGGAGGTTAAGTGTACAGCTTTCATTGATCAGTCGTGAAGAGCATCTTAGTATGTTTCGTGTTTGTCGTTCAACGTCAAGGGTGTCTCAAACCAAGAAGGTTTAGTTCCTTAAATGGTGAGTTCTACCGTTTAGATCCATGTCTGAGTTTGTTAGGCAATCGTGCTCGTTGTCTGTTTTCTTCTTGCTTCATTGTTCTGTGTGGCAGAGAATTCTTGCGTCCATTTTAGGATTGGCTGTCGCCTGATAAGGTCATTCGTGGTATATGACCCTCACCATCACCTAGCCTGGATGGCTCACTCAAAGTGATCGTCACCAGTAACCAACCTGGTGAGTTGTTATCTGATGGTAACTCCCACATACTCTTGGCCAAGGATGGGCGAATCAGAGAGCCCGGGAGACGGTGGCCCAGAGCCGGGTGATTAGACCAGAGCCGGGTGGTTAGACCAGAACAGGGGGATTCGACTAGAACAGGGTGATTAGACCGGAGCCGGGTGATTAGACCAGAACAGGGGGATTCGACTAGAACAGGGTGATTAGACCAGAGCCGTAAGAGTGAACTAGATCTGAAGGATGAATCAAATTTAGGAGAAGGTAAACCAGAACAAGGATATAGATCACAGTTAAAAGGTGGACCAGAGATAAGAAGGGATGAGCCAGAATTGGGATGATGGAACAGACCCAAAGTTGGACCAGTGGAAGTCCTAGCTGTAGGGAGTGTGGAACAGAGCCGAGAGGGTGGGTGGGGTGGTGGACCGGTACAGGGGAAGAGGAAAGCAAATAGAGCCCAGGGAGAGAGCCGCTCGGGTCCATCATAGAGGCGAGACGGTTGGCCAGAGCCACAAATGTTGACCAGAGCCAAGAGCAAAGGCCAGAGTCGCTGGTCTTACTGGTGGATATTGTCTGTGTCTATTCTCAATTGCTCTTGTGACTGAGGAGTAATTATGCTAATGTGCTTCCGTTTTCTTCCCTTATTATCCGGAGTGACATGATCTTCCTGCTGGCTCTCTGAAGCTGGCAACCGCTTCAAGAGGCTAAATCACATTGTCTCTTCATTATGATTAAGTCTAGTGAGCTGGGGGGATGATAGTGCCTCACATACAGTGTTAGCCACCATCACTCAGCCTGGATAAAGTGATGTGGGATGTGTCTCACTCATGATGCTAGTCACAACAACATGCTATTCATTCACATATTTTCCTGCCTGGCTGTTTCTACACTTACGTTCGGGATGCATTCAACTTATAAATAAACTCTAAATTCTCACTTGCTTTCATGCAACGTCATGTCCAAAATATAGATAAGTCTTGTCTCGCAACATCTCCGTACGTTGATCGTCCTAATAAATCTCGTTTTATCATTTCGTCTGAATTATTCATTTCAGATTGCATTTTGTGTATGAAATGAGTGCAGTGGATTATTGCTTCCTTTCCAAGGGTCAGCGGTGGGTATTGATGCCAGGATAACTACGTATTGAGAATGAAGGTTAGACGAGGATATGAAAGATAAGGATAAGACCAGGGCATCAAGGATGTGGGTAGGACTAGGGCTTCAAGGATGAAGGCAAGATTAAGGAACCTCAGGTTGTGGGGCAAGACCGAGGTATCAAATATGCCAAGGCTCGTGCCACAGTCCAGGTTGTAGTGGCCGAGAAACATGCAGCCATAGACATTCATCTTGCTAAACCTGTTTACCCTCTACGACCATATACGTCTCCTCAAATGGCAGTTTAGCAATAAACTGCTGACACCTCCCGTTACAGAGACTCTCTTCCGCCATTGGTCGCAACGATAAACATTTTTCTAATCAGAGTTCGTGCAGAATAATCCCATACGTGCTCCTGTGGACATCATAGACACTCCATGAACAAATGCGTTGCCATGCAACTGAAAACCTAAATTGATGTGAGTTAGGCTATGTGGTATGCCAACCACTGTATTACCGCAACAACCCATCACTTCATCTTCAACTGGGTTGCGTAGTTTATGAACCATAATGTTTTACTCTATCCCTCTATACTTGCCAATCTGTGTACCTAGACGTACGTCAGCCATGCGTCTGGCTCCAGTGTGGAGGCACCCAGATCACGATGGTGCTAAGCTCTTTCATAATCAGTTAAGTGCTGACCCTTACGTTCTGGAACATCTGTCGCAACTCAACTGTTTACTCTCAGCCGATGAACTCACTGCCTAGAGCCAATAAACCTTTATTCGTCATTTACTTATCTTTGTATTTATTCATTTAGTCATTTTGAACCCCAACTCCCACCTAACCCAGCAGGGCTCTTTCTGTCCGAAACCCTCAACCCACCCTCAACTCAACCCACCCTCACCCCACCCTCAACCCCCCTGCATACCTCTCCTCCTCTCAGACTCCACTCCCTCAGCGCCCCACACCCCACAGCGCGGCCCACCGCCTCTCAAGCCCCAAACTTGGAATGGCCCTTCCCTATCCAGGCCCCATTCACCTGCACAGCCCTCCACTCTCTCTCTCTCCAGCCCCGCACCCCCACGAGCAAGGCCCTTCCCCCTCCTGCAGACCCCCACCGCGCGCACACACACACACATCTCCCAAGCCTCCACCCACGGTAAGATCCCCTCCCGTCTCGGGCCACCCACGGTAAGATCCCCCTCCCGTCTCGGGCCAACACCCACGGTAAGATCTCCTCCCGTCTCGGGACCAACACCCGTTGTCTCCTCAGAGATCCCTACTCCCTACTCACGCCCTCCTCCCCTTCCCCTCCCTAAACCCACCACATCCTGCAAAGCCCTTCTCCTCCTAAAACCCCAACACACACACACACACACACACACACACACACACACACACACACACACACACACACACACACGACAATCACACGTTCCGTGGCCATAACCTCCCCAACCCCCATCTTCCACTGAGCTCCCCTTCCTGTTGTACCCTCGTCCCTGCGTGACCCTCCCCACCTTAAATGCTCACCCCACGCATGGCTTATTCCTCCCCAGGACCCTCTGTCCCTATATGCTCCTTCTCTCCCCAGATCCCCATTTTAATACACAGCCCTCCCCACCCCAGATCCCGACCCTAATACACAGCCCTCCACACCCCAGATCCCCAATCCTAATGCACAGCCCTCCCCACCCTATACCCACACCCTAATACACAGCCCTCTACACCCCAGATCCCCACCCTAATACACAGCCCTCCACACCCCAGATCCCCACCCTAATACACAGCCCTCCCCACCCCAGATCCCGACCCAAATACACAGCCCTCCACACCCTAGATCCCCACTCCTAATACACAGCCCTCCCCACCCCAGATCCCCATTCCTCTACACGACCTCACCCTCCCCATATCCAATCCCAATGATAACACTCCCTCCATAGACCCCTTCTCCCTGCACGGCTTTCCCTCCCTCCGTCTCTCCCTCCCTCAAACCCACACCCTCGCAGGTCCCTCCAACACCCTGGCCGCCAACCCCCAGCAATTCTCCCTCATCTCCCAAGGTCGTTACCCACTTCCTGGCCCTCTATCCCATAGATCTCTTCCCCTTGCACGGCCCTACCATCCCTATCCCCGGTAAGAGCCCCCTCTCTCACACCCACGACCCCCAGCGTGGCTAGTCCCCGTGGCCATGGTTTCCTGTTTGATTTTTCATCTTCCTGAGAAGTTGTAGATGGAAGAAGTGGATTGTAAAGGGGCTTTCCATAATAGACTGGAAGATATGTCTATTTCTGACCAACAGACTTATGTTATTACATGTATCGTATCATATAGCTTGATCATCTTGCTACTATGAGGTGTTACTGTACTTCATTTGTCCCGTATTTCATAGCAATGGTCTCTTTTTGATATGATTTCTAACTGTACACTCTTTGTTCAGTAACTCATAACTATACTGTATCTTATATCTTATAACCATAGCTTATAAGTACTATATATTGTCACAAGGTATATTTGTACCATTTTCGTGCCATATCTTGCTCCTGCAAAATCTTTGTACCATGACGTGAAATAGTTACTATAATGTCATTATATCTTAGCTTATAGCTGTTCCATATTTGTACCATCACATTTGATATATCATGTTATATAAGTGTACCATCTTCATGCCATATCTTACTTCATATGTTATATATTATCTTACAACTCCATCATTTTTGTGCCATAACTTTATATTATCTTCTCATAATATCCTTAACTCATACATGTTCCTTCTTCGTATCATAACGTATCACTGCATCATCTCTGTGTTGTACGTTATAACTGCATCTTGCATTACCTTCCTCTGACACAGACACATGGCTGGCTGCCTCACATACCATACAGTGAGTGTAAGACCGGGAGTATGTGTCTCTCCCACGGCGCCCTGCATCTCTTATGATAACATGGGATGACGCCTTCGAAGAAGATGCTGTGAGGGATTGCCACACTGTCTCTCTCTCTCTCTCTCTCTCTCTCTCTCTCTCTCTCTCTCTCTCTCTCTCTCTCTCTCTCTCTCTCTCTCTCTCTCTCTCTCTCTCTCTCTCTCCCTCCTGTCGTCGTATTGAAAAATTTCCCAATACACCCGGTAAGGAAACACGCTCCTCACCTCGCCAACGACGTTGTAAACATGTCCCTTCACAGGGGCCTTAAAAGATGACGCATAACGTTCAAAACAAATTCCCTTTGGTTAGTGTCTCCCTCGGTCTCATGCTGCTCGTGGGAGAGAGATCCCAAGGAAGAACGGGTGGCTCTTGAAGGCTGTTGCCTATTATGGAAACAACAGCAGTCGATATTCATATGAGACCCTTGAGTTAGGTGTAGGTTTTTAGGTACATTAGAATAATGGCTGTTGTGAAGAATATCAGGGACCCAGACTACCTTTTTTTCTCTTGTTATTTCTTCATGACAAGAAAGTTATATCATCCCAGAACACTTCAGACAAGGAATTATATGTATGATATTTAATGAGGCTATTGTTAGGACAAAATCAGGAGTAGTATATAGGAAGCTAATGAGGGATTTAACAAAACGTATCTCTATTGCCAGTGAAGGTTTCTGCCTCAGTTGAAACGATCATCAGATACAAGACACCTTTTATCGTGTGAGCTCCTTTATATACAGCAAAAATATCTAATCTGGTAAACTATGAGGTTGAGTATGTTATTTTTACTAACTTTACCTGGCTATACACTCGACCGAAAACCTTTGAGAGAAAGGGAAAAAAAAGAAGGGCTATATAAACAAAGGAGGCCTAAAGTTTATCTCTTAAATTTTGGTTTACTACGCTCTAAAGCATCACCGTGAATATCTTATACCAAACGTATTATAACTGTTGTTTACTGATATGGGTGAAGTAAAATTTGAAGAGCCATTATCAGCTGGATCGAACCTACGAGGGAAGTTGAAACGAGCTAAGGCTTACGTAGCATGGGCCCCATTGAAGAATGTCGACCCACTAGACCACCACACTGGCATCGAAGCATCACACTTGGAGACCTGAACCCTCTGTTAGACAGTGGGAAACCTGGATCCATTTGACCATCATAGAGGTGCTGGATCCTCTGTGTCACACAAATGGGTTTGAACTTGTTAGGACCCGCTCCAGAGGGACATAAACCCATCAGATCCTGCTGGCGGATCTTCAACCTTAACACAATGGACAACACTGAAGACTGGGTTTTTTATAAGCATTCTGAAACCACGTTAAGTCGACGAAACTCTGTCCAAAAGGTTCCAGTATAGTAATCTAGCACAGAAACTATTACATTATGTAGCGTTTACCCACGCTCTTGTGGCCCAGCCTAAGAAAAAGGATACAAGATCTTATTATGTTTGTTTATTACGTGAAATGAAATACAAGACGCGTTCAAATTACGGTTAATAGATCTGACGTGGTTATGATTCTCGTGAGCCAAGCGAACTAAACCGAGAAACATTAATAGGCTCACTGATCACCTAGAGCACACAGTGTTGGATCATTAGCTGTATGTTTACAAGAGACGCTCCTGTTTCTTGCCGTAACTGCGTGGGAGCAGCATGTATCATAGTGTAATAACTACGTGGGAGCAACACGTATCATAGTGTGATAACTACGTGGGAGCAGCACGTATCATAGTGTGATAACTACGTGGGAGCAGCACGTATCATGGTGAGGTAACTACGTGGGAGCAGCACGTATCATAGTGTAATAACTACGTGGGAGCAGCACGTATCATAGTGTGATAACTACGTGGGAGCAGCACGTATCATAGTGTGATAACTACGTGGGAGCAGCACGTATCATAGTGTGATAACTACGTGGGAGCAGCACCTTATATCATAGTGTAATGAAAATGATCAATTGTCTCCAAACATTTCTAAATTTTGGATAACACATCATTCACAGTAAAAGATGTATTGTGAATGTATCTCAGATACCTTCAACCCGGAAATAGATCATAGATCTTAGACCATAGGATCGTCTCGCCTATCCCTCCCAGTCTCTGGCCAAAGATCTCACGAAACCACAGCAAGTTTTCACGGAGACCTTGGTTTCCTCAGAACCCTATGTGGAAAACCTCTGCTCCAGATCACAACTAGGGAAGTTAGCATCAGGTGTGTACCACACTCGCGGAACTCGACCCACTGAAACTCATCAAAGGAGCTGAACTCACTGGACATCATTTGAAGAGCTGGACCCACTGAACCAAGCCTTGGCAGGTGATTCTGATGGCCATCACTGGAGCGTTTCAGTTGAGGATGAATTGGATTACACATGATGGAGGATGGTTATTAGCCTGTCGAAGATTCGATGTGAAAATAAACAAGAACATGAATATATGCTAATGAAAGTAAGATATGACAGAGAAATAGAAGGATTCTCAGTTTTTCACATGAACGAACGGGTATCTGGCAATCAAAACCCAACGTTTCTTCGCTTATTTCTCTCGTAACCAATTATTTTGGCGTTAGATTTGAAACACCTTTTTCATTGGCAAGTTATGCTGGCTGACTGACTGATTGGCATGGCAAAACTGGCTGTCACAGGTAAGATTTTAGTAGCGTATGTATGTATGTTAGTTTAACTTCCTAAGACTTTTTGGAGAAAGTCATTAGACTTGCATGTCATTTTGTTTGTGACTATACAAAGTCCCTATAGAAGTTACTAATGTCTCAAAAACTTAATTATTAATATCTGTAGAAATGCTCGTATTCTTTTCTTTCATATATTGTGGGACATAGACAAGAAACAGACTACTTAATTAAAAGATGAGGTGGATATTATGTCGACATGTCTACACGTTGACAGTGCATCCACCACTACAGATGCAGAAAGGAACTGCAAAAAAGACAGGTCTTCATAGTAACACGATACATAATCAAGACATATAAAATGACATTAGATATATGGGCGTTCCATCCACTCCTCGCCATACAGGAACCAACTCAGGTGAAATACCATGACCCACTCCAGACCGACTGTTTGATAAGGTATTATGCTTACTCACATTTCTTGCCCAACACAGAAGCAATCACACCCCGAGTGTACGGCTCCAACACAGAGAAGAACCAATGTGTCACCTTTTATCACTTTTATGCACTTTTCTTTAAGGAAAGTCAACAATTTCTGGATTGTATCTTTGTTATCTTGGAATACTTTTTTTTACTTCAATGAAATATTTGTTAAGTGGCATCTTTTGTCTGGTTTACAGAAGAACTTGTAAACCAAGAAGGAAAGATCAAAGCAGAAAAAATTTTGCTTAAGCACTTTGATGTATTTCAACACATCTTCAGAGGCAAATTGTAAAAGTTTACGGAAGGAGAAATATTTACAGAGACAACAGTAAAAGCTAACAGAGAAGATGTGACTCTGTTAATATTTCTTGGTGCCTGTAAAAGTCTGTCCTCCTGTGAGCTATTACATTTCGCTTCTGAATCTGTGTTGAAACCCCCTGCCTAGCTGTGATGTTCAACAGTATATGAGCAAGGACCGGTACTAAAAGCACCTCCAACTTCTAGTCCCTAACCTTATCTTCCTTTCTTCTGTAAGTCTCTTCTGAAACTAATTTCTAGTCATTCTGTCACTCAAACCTTCAGCGCTTTATTTTCGAACCTTCCCTGAAACCCCTCATGATGATGATGGTCGTTAAGTCTCTTCTGAAACTAATTTCTAGTCATTCTGTCACTCAAACCTTCAGCGCTTTATTTCGAACCTTCTGTGAAACCCTCATGATGATGATGTTCGTTAAGCAAGACTTCTTATATCTGCCCTCCCGCAGCAACAGTTGGGTCAACAAACGTCCTTTGTGTGTGTGTGTGTGTGTGTGTGTGTGTGTGTGTGTGTAGCCTCGGTTATCCAGACATTATAAGCCACAAGTCACCAGTGTTTCTCCCTCTGATAGACCTATGTAAGTCAATTGGTCGATCAGTGATCTCCAGCTTTCATACCACAGCCCAGTATAGTAAGTGTTGTTTATCTTCGTCGATTGGATAAAACAAGAGGTCAAAGCTATCGAACGAAGAGTTCCATTCCCTTTAAGGTATTGGAGCTCTTCTTGTTTTCCTTCACTTATCAGGACTCTTTTGTATGACAATGCTGATAGAATCGAGAGGAGCCCATTCATAGCGACCGGGACTGTGATAATATATATTCTTTTAATCGCATTATACAAACACGCGTGTTTTTCTATGACTTACGATGACTTTGTTTTGATTCTACAGTGTAATGATGCATGCGTTACCAATGGTTATTATCGCTTTATTCCATATTTTGATAAGATGATGGGTCTTAACCTGTGTTCGCTCTCTTCCATACGTCACTTGAACCACTGTGTTTCGTAGTTCGAACAGAAATATCTGTCCAATGAATTTCACGTTGATTTCTTAACTTCGGCGCATAATTTTGCAGTTTCCCTCAACACTTCATTGACCTCACTCGAGTTTGAGTTAGTACTTTAGTCTGCATCCACTTGATTTAAGTAGATTAGTCCTACCTCGCTATGTTCTTGACATCTATGTTGTCTTCTACTTGTTCTTCACTTATTACGGCACATTTATGACGGTCTAAAGTCGCTGATATGCAACATATCTTCATAAAAAAAATCACTATTCCTCCTTTACAGTAGAGATCAATCCACGTTTCAGTCGTCTGGTTAGCAGCATATTTTTTCCGCTCGTCTAGCTACTGTACTTTGTGAGCATATAAGCTGGTCAAGGGTCACAGACCAACCTAGCACTCGCTTTGGTTCCACATGGATCGTAAAATACTGCAACATACAGGATTTCTCGAGAACTTCTAGTGTCATTTTGAGGTATTTCAGTAGACCAAGAATATTCCATCTCAGAATGCGGAGACGCGCCAGCTGGGCACCACACACCAACTGTTTAGCTGGTCATATGTCATGCTGCCTCAGGTGAAGCCACACCAATTGTTATGACGGAGAAGGACAGCTCTAAGAGTCGATTGCGTCCTTCTCGTTTGGATGGAGATGGAACCTGGTAAAACGCTGGTCTGAACTCTTAAGACTAGAGCTTTAACTTGCCACATTCAATAGCATTTTCCTCTATGTTTGGAATAACTTGACATACGATCAAATCAAGTCGCGTCCCATTGGACACGGTACACATCCATAATGCCACGAGAAACATCAAGGAAACAGTGAAAGGAATTTATGAAAGCATTTTGGGATAATGTCGGGCTCGTTTGTTCAGGGTGCACGAGATATATCTTGGCATTCTTGCTGGCGACAAGACCGACTTCATAGGGAGAAGGAAGGTCCTCGAGCTAAAGGAAACCTTGATTGTTTGAGATCACTGACGCAGCCAACACCCTCGCCTCTACAAGATTGTGGTGAGACATCTCATCCGGTGCCCCTCTCAGCACGTTTACATCCAAAAGTCTCTCTCTTTCACACTTCTATCAGTTAATATGTAGTCCAATTATGCCCGCTGACCATCACTCTTGCTCACATACGTATCCTTGTGTATGCACCTCTTATTTAACCAGGCATTCCCGATCACCAGTCTATTTCTAACACTGTACAACCGCACAGGTTGTTCACCATTTCCATTCAAAGCACTCAATACCCCATCCTTTTTAATCATACCCTCAACTGCCACATTACTCACCTTCGCATTTAAATTGCCCATCGCTAATGATAGGTCTCGTGCACCAAAACTGCTGACACACTAACTCAACTGCTCCCAAAACACTTGCCTCAACTGACCTTTCTCCCCATATTCAGGTACATAAGCACTGACATAATCACCTGTACCCACCTTCAGTTTTACTCACATCAATTCAAGGAAAGGGAGCTGTGGTTTCGGTGCATTATACATGACAGCTAGAGACTGAGTGTGAACGAATGGGGCCTTTGTTGTCTTTTACTAGCGCTACCTCGCGCTCGTGCGAGGGGGGGAGGGGGTTGTCATTTCATGTGTAGTGGGGTGGCGACGGCAATGAATAAGGGCTCTGATTCAAAGACGCGACTTTCTTCGAAACACGATCCAGTTGGCAAAGTTTGGTAGTTTTATTCCGTCTCCTTTTTTCGTTGCAACAGCCTCTCTATCCCATTCCTCTCAGCCTCGGTCTCCTGTATCTTGCAGCCTTATCTCTCTCTCTCTCTCTCTCTCTCTCTCTCTCTCTCTCTCTCTCTCTCTCTCTCTCTCTCTCTCTCTCTCTCTCTCTCTCGACCACCTCCCCCAGTGTCAATATTTAAAACAAAAACAAGGTCTTGGTGTTTCCGACTCTTCTAAATGCTATTAAGTCTTGTTTTCATCTGTACAAAGTAGAAACTCTTAAAAGACGAAACCAAAAAAAAAATCTCAAGATTCTTATGTACATTCTTCATCTGGCCCAGGAGTCTACAGCAGCTGAGTTAAGTGCCATAAAGTTGCACTCACTTCCCTTGGAGGGCAAAAGGAATTACCCACTTCATAAACAATACAATCTTGTATACACACTAAGTCTGAAGAATTAGCTCGTGTCTTTCTGTATACAAAAGAAAAAAGATCTAAAAGTCAAGAACACTTGACTATGGTATGGAAGACCGTCTGTCAAATGGTTTAAGACGTGTTTCCTCATAAAGTACGTCATTTGATTCTTATTTCTCTTTGGTTGAGAAAATGTAAAACATTTTTTTCCCATATACAAGTTATACTGGAAGTGAAATTCAGTAGACACTGTGAATGGCTGTAAAAGAAATCAATACAGTCGTGATACGTCATCTTATCAGACGATAATGGAGATTTTGGAGAAAAAAAAAATGGTACATTGCACCAAGTGTGATGCGTTCCACTGTAGGTGACATGTATAGTGATATCTAAGGACTGTGTTCTCGTATGGAAAATTTACAGATGTGTTTCACTTTAGAATTCACGTGTGACAACGGTAATTGAGTCTGGTCTGAGCTGCCTTGTAGCAATAACCGAGACTGCCATGTAAGCAGGGATAGCTAGGTTAGCGGGAAGCCTCATACACAGCGAGGTTACATGAGTTCAGAAGACCTGAAGAAGGTGTTTACGATATGCTTTCCGTGAGTGGATTCAACTTGATGTCGACGGCCTATGTGATCTTGACAGTTACTAGGCCTAAGATTCACACCTCCAACCTAACCACCCAGGTCACCAAACCATTATCAACCCATTATTTGGTGCCACATAAGGTGGAGTGCCAACCAGATCAGTCGATATTGTCAACCCAATGTACAGTGCCACCTAAGGCTCAGTTTCACCCAGGTTAGAAGCTATTGTCGACCCAATATATGGTGTCATATGATGTACAGTGCCTGGTAGGTCATTAGTTACTGTCAACCCAATGTATAGTGCCACATCAAAAGGGCGCACGAATAAAAAAGTTTGATGACAGCAGTTCATTCACGTGGCACCACATTAATGACTTGTAACATGACAGTAATTAGTAGCCGATGGTTCATAACAGCTGTTACTAAGACAATGTGCCGTACCAGATGGTTGACTAGTCATTTCTTACCACGTTAGTTGCTGGTACCAGCGTAATGTAGCTGGTACCAGGTTGATTAGACAGATAGAGAGAGCAGCCGCTGGTACGGTGACAATGCACCAGGTGAATACCAGATCGCTTTGATACTGCCAAGCCAGTAGGTGATGCCAGGTTAGAGTGTCCTTCCTAGTCATGGCATGTCAGTATCTGGTCCTAGATCACACTAGGGTCATGTTGATGGTCTCCTACTTGTAGCTCGTACCTGGCCATGGTGAAACACAACACCAGTCGAGCAAATGGGGGCCAGGATTGATCAATCAGTGGCAGACCATTCACCAATGATGGGTTATTAACATGTTATTACCTCCCCCGGCCTCTCAGGTTCTTTCACTGCCTCCCACACACTTACTTCCTCCTGCTTCTTATCCTCGCGCTCCTGCCACGTACAGACACGTATACTCCTCACAACCTCAGATTCAATATTCCTGATATATTCACACCCACGCCTCACATTCTCAGGCGCCTGCCTCACATAGCCTCCTTTTCAAGACCGAAAAAACAAAAAACTAGCCAATCACAGACGAACAGTTCCCTTCTCTGATGATTTTGCTTTGCAGAACTGTAATAGCCTCACACTTCCACCCGTCATAGCATCTCACTCCCATCGTTCACATCCTCAATACTTCGCTCTTCGGAGTCGCGTTCTTCCTTCTCCTCACAAGCTGAGGTTGTCTCGCTTCTAATACTCAGTCTCTCGTCACTTACATCCACGATATCCTAACCCTTAAATTTAGCCTCATACTCCCTCCTCTTACGACATCATTTTCCTCGCCTTTACAGCCTGATGTTCCAGCAATTAAGAGCCTCAATTGCCATACCACACATTCCTAGCGAGCTCACATTCCTTCTATCCCTTGCAGCCCCGTCTCTCTCTCTCTCTCTCTCTCTCTCTCTCTCTCTCTCTCTCTCTCTCTCTCTCTCTCTCTCTCTCTCTCTCTCTCTCTCCTTCCCAAGCCCATACAAAAGCCCAAAAACAAGGTTGATGACGGCAACTTTGTGTAACCTGAGGAGATGTTGCCGGGAAACTTTATATTGTACAGGAACTTCTATTACGTGAGACTATAACAAAGGTAGGAGGGGGAAAAAAATAGATGGGTCTGGTTACGTGGGATATGCAATCGTACCCTAGTAAATGATCGTGTTTTCTTCAGCAACTCTGTGATGCTATTGAAGCACAACAAAAGGTGCCTCTTTTATCTTGTCGCACATTTTATCTTGTCATCCTGGGCACGCAAATTGTTAGATTTATTGGGATTTTTGTTAAAGGTTCATGCAACTGTTTCATACTTTAGTTATTTTCTTCAGTAAATCAACTTGTGGCATCTCGGTAGGGAACTGAAGCAGCCATTGTATAGTAGTTTTCGTCCCAGATGAAACGATAAACATAAAAGCTGAGTTTTTGTCCTTGGCTTCAGCATGAGTTTGGTTCTCTTCCCTGGCATCAGAATTAGATCCTCCTGTTTGGATGTATAAAGGGTTCAGTTACCGTACTGGCTTCAACCTCTATTGATTTATCATTCGTAGCCACACACACAGAGTGTTCGGTGTACCTCTCTGGCTTCATTAGAGATATTGCTGGCTATCTCGTGAAAGAACTTGCTCATGTGTTAAAGATATGCTGTCACAAGTTTCGCAAAACTTTCATTATGGTCCCCACTATGTATCTGTTCCAGGCACAAAGACAGACACGGAAAATTATCATCTTAAATAAGCAATAATCTGAAGTCTTTCTCTTTTCGTATCATCATCCTGCTCATGAACAACAAATTGTCAAAGACTGGGAAAATGTAAATGCACCACTATATTCACACACAGTCATTCTCAGATATCATTCAGTCTGACTTTACTGTTTTCAATTCATCTCTTACAGTAACATTTCATCATACGTGACACTGAACTGAATCTACAGGAGGTTCTTAGTGTTTCACTAAAAACATTACATCTACAAGTAATGAATCATTTCCCTTCAGTTTATAACATCTGAATCCATAGTCACTATATCCTTAGTTACCGCCACCATGGCGTTAGCGAGGTAGCGCAAGGAAACAGACGAAAGAATGGCCCAACCCACCCACATACACATGTATATACATACACGTCCACACACGCAAATATACATACCTATACATCTCTACGTATACATATATATACACGCGCAGGCATATACATATAGACACATGTGCATAATTCATACTGTCTGCCTTTATTCATTCCCATCGTCACTCCGCCACACATAAAATAACAACCCTCTCCTCCCGCATGTGCGCGAGATAGTGCTAGGAAAAGACAACAAAGGCCACCTTTGCTCACACTCAGCCTCTAGCTGTCATGTATAATGCACCGAAACCACAGTTCCCTTTGCACATCCAGGCCCAACAGAACTTTCCATGGTTTACCCCAGACGCTTCACATGCCTTAGTTCAATCCATTGACAGCACGTTGACCCCGGTATACCACATCGTTTCAATTCACTCTATACCTTGCACGCCTTTCACCCCCCTGCATGTTCAGGCCCCGATCACTCAAAATCTATTTCACTCCATCTTTCCACCACCAATCTGGTCTCCCACTTCTCCTTGTTCCCTCCACCTCTGACACATATATCCTCTTGGTCAATCTCTCCTCACTCATCCTCTCCATGTGACCAAACCATTTCAAAACACACTCTTCTGCTCTCTCAACCACACTCCTTCATTACCACATATCTCTCTTACCCTTAAATTACATACTCGATCAAACCACCTCACACCACATATTGTCTTCAAACATCTCATTTCCAGCACATCCACCTTCCTCCGCACAACTCTATCTATAGCCCACGCCTCGCAACCATATAACATTGTTGGAACCACTATTCCTTCAAACATACCCATTTTGGTTTTCCAAGATAACGTTCTCGATTTCCACACATTTGTCAACGCTCCCAGAACTTTCACCCCCTCCTCCACCCTATGATTCACTTCCGCTTCCATGGTTCCATCCGCTGCCAAATCCACTCCCAGATATCTAAAATACTTCACTACATCCAGTTTTTCTCCATTCAAATTTACTTCGCAATTAACTTGCCCCTAAACCCTACTATACCTAATAACCTTGCTCTTATTCACATTTACTCTCAACTTTCTTTTTTCACACACTTTACCAAACTCAGTCACCAGCTTCTGCAGTTTCTCACACGAATCAGCCACAAGCGCTGTATCATCAGCGAACAACAACTGACTCACTTCCCATGCTCTCTCATCCACAACAGACTGCATACTTGCCCCTATTTCCAAAACTCTTGCATTTACCTCCCTAACAACTCCATCTATAAACATATTAAACAACCATGGAGACATCACGCACCCCTGCCGCAAACCAACATTCACTGAGAGCCAGTCACTTTCCTCTCTTCCTACACGAACACATGCCTTACATCCTCGATAAAAACTTTTCACTGCTTCTAACAACGTGCCTCCCACACCATATATTCTTAATACCTTCCACAGAACATCTCTATCAACTCTATCATATGCCTTCTCCAGATCCATAAATGTTACATACAAATCCATTTGCTTTTCTAAGTATTTCTCACATACATTCTTCAAAGCAAACATCTGATCCACACATCCTCTACCACTTCTGAAACCACACTGCTCTTCCCCAGTCTGATGCTATGTACATGCCTTCACCCTCTCAATAAACACCCTCCAGTATAATTTACCAGGAATACTCAACAAACGTATACCTCTGTAATTTGAGCACTCACTCTTATCCCCTTTGCCTTTGTACAATGGCACTATGCAAGCATTCCGCCAATCCTCAGGCACCTCACCATGAGTCATACATACATTAAATAACCTTACCAACCGGTCAATAATACAGTCACCCCCTTTTCTAATAAATTCCACTACAATTCCATCCAAACCCGCTGCCTTGCCGGCTTTCATCTTCCACAAAGCTTTTACTACCTCTTCTCTGTTTATTAGATCATTCTCCCTAACCCTCTCACTTTGCACACCACCTCAACCAAAACACCCTATATCTGCCACTCTATCATCAAACACATTCAACAAACTTTCAAAATACTCACTCCATCTCCTTCTCACATCACCACTACGTGTTATCACCTCCCCATTAGCCCCCTTCACTGAAGTTCCCATTTGTCCCCACGTCTTACGCACTTTATTTACCTCCTTCCAAAACATCTTTTTATTCTCCCTAAAATTTAATGATACTCTCTCACCCCAACTCTCATTTGCCCTCTTTTTCACCTCTTGCACATATCTCTTGACCTCCTGCCTATTTCTTTTATACATCTCCCACTCAGTTGCATTATTTCCTTGCAAAAATCGTCTAAATGCCTCTCTCTTCTCTTTCACTAATAATCTTATTCTTCATCCCACCACTCACTACCCAATCTAATCTGCCCACCTCCCACGCTTCTCATGCCACAAGCATCTATTGCGCAAGCCATCACTGCTTCCCTAAATACATCCCATTCCTCCCCCACTCCCCTTACGTCCTTTGTTCTCACCTTTTTCCATTATGTACTCAGTCTCTCCTGGTACATCCTCACACAAGTCTCCTTCCCAAGCTCACTTACCCTCACCATTCTCTTCACCCCAACATTCTCTCTTCTTTTCTGTAAATCTATACAAATCTTCACCTTAGCCTCCACAAGATAATGATCAGACATCCCTCCAGTTGCCCCACTCAGCACATTAACATCCAAAAGTCTCTCTTTCGCGCACTTATCAATTAACATGTAATCCAATAACGCTCTCTGGCCATCTCTCCTACTTACATAAGTATACTTATGTGTGTCTCTCTTTTTAAACCAGGTATTCCCAATCACCAGTCCTTTTTCAGCACATAAATCTACAAGCTCTTCACCATTTCCATTTACAACACTGAACAACCCATGTACACCAATCATTCCCTCAACTGCCACATTATTCACCTTTGCATTCGAATCACCCATCACTATAACCCGGTCTCGCGCATCAAAACTATTAACACACTCACTCTGCTGCTCCCAAAACACTTGCCTCTCATGATCTTTCTTCTCATGCCCTGGTGCATATGCATCAACAATCACCCACCTCTCTCCACCCACTTTCAGTTTCACCTATATCAGAGTTTACTTTCTTACACTATCACATACTCCCACCACTCCTGTTTCAGGAGTAGTGCTACTCCTTCCCTTGCTCTTGTCCTCTCACTAACTCCTGACTTTACTCCCAAGACATTTCCAAACCACTCTTCCCCTTTACACTTGAGCTTCGTTTCACTCAGAGCCAGAACATCCAGGTTCCTTTCCTCAAACATACTACCTATCTCTCCTTTTTTCTCATCTTGGTTACATCCACACACATTTAGACACCCCAATCTGAGCCTTCGAGGAGGATGAGCGCTACCCGCGTGACTCCTTCTTTTGTTTCCCCTTTTAGAAAGTTGAAATACAAGGAGGGGAGGGTTTCCAAACCCCCGTTCCCGTCCCCTTTAGTCGCCTTCTACGACACGTGAGGAATGCGTGAGAAGTATTCTTTCTCCCCTATCCCCAGGGATATATATATATATATATATATATATATATATATATATATATATATATATATATATATATATATATATATATATATATATATACGGTCAGGATATTGTTCTTATTTCTGTATCACACCATCACTATTCTACATTATTTCTACATCTGTTGTTCTCTCATACCTCGAAATTCATATCATCTTATCTTCTTATATTCCTAACATTCCTATCGAAATAAGTGCATCAGATTTATTCCTTAAATCATTTTGGAACTATAAATCCATGCGTCTTTGACTAATTTATATAATAAAAGAGTTTGAGATAAATTAATTTTCTCTTATTTGCACCCAAGAGAAAACGGATGTATTAGAGAAATGAGAGGGTCAACTAAATTCTTTTATCATCCGAACCACCATTATTCTCCTCTTGCTTTAGTATTCCATTGCCTCGCCTCTCCTCCCTCTTCATATAAGGTTGATAACGTCATCGATATAAGTACACATCACCTCACTCAATCCCCAGTCGGGAGGGACATGCAAGGTCTTCATAAATATCGTGTATACCTAATACAAGCTGGTCACAACTGCTGCCTTGTTATCCTTCATCAAAACTTGCAAATAATCTTCGCTCTTAACGCGTCAGATAATTCTAAATAATGAACTAAATCTTCTTTTGATGATACTAAACGAAGAACAATTTATAAAGAATAGAAATTAAATTTGTGCTTGTTGGTTTTATTTTTTTATATTATTCGCCATTTCCCGCGTTAGTGAGGTAGCGTTAAGAACAGAGGACTAAGCCTTTGAGGGAATATCCTCACTTGGGCCCTTCCTCTGTTCCTTCATTAAGAAACCTAAAAACGAGAGGGGGGGGGATTTCCAGTCCCCCGCTCCCTCCTCTTTTAGTCGCCTTCTACAACACGCAGGGAATACGTGAGAAGTATTCTACATCCCCGATCCCCAGGGATAGGGGATGAAAAAAATATGTTAGTGATAGATGAAAAAAGACAAAAGAAAATCCATCATGATCATAATATCTTCATATATGACTGTACACCTTCTAATTGTGGTCATTACACAATCCTTCATGTAATACAGGGACAAGACTAGCTTGCAGGAAACGATGAAATGCTGCAGCTCAAGAATGAATGAATTCATCTCTGGTCGTCTACTTCAAGCTAGGCTATGAAAAAAAAAATAATGTGTCGCTATTGAAAAATCGTATGAGATCTGGGCCCCATAAATATATAATATTATGTAAACAAATCACAGTAATATCTATTAAATTCCTGCATAACATATGCTGCAATACACAATGGAATCTAATTTGTAATATAGTCGAGTCACTGAGACATGGTTTGGTAGTATTAAGTGAATTACCATGGAAATTTCTAAGGGGAGAAAGGTCTGCAAATACACTATCCCATATGAAATATATACCATAACGAGTAACTTATAGAGCGCCAACCTTCCCTTTCTTTGCTCTATGCTCCTTGGCCAAGACAGTAATGGTTATTCATAGCCTAGCCATGATTATAGAAATGATGACGTCTTGTGGTTTACTAATCTTGTACTTTCCTTCAAACATATATTACAGAGTACATTACTTCCTTCCTGACTGCTGTTTTTATTCTCGTACAAGAAGGTGCGTATGAAGTATTGTAAACAACTTTTATTGAGTTATTAAAGATGGACCGCGTTGTAACTGGACCATTCATCATACATCTGGCACATCTGAGTTGGCCTCAGTTGACCCAGACGTCTGGCGCGTTTTGGATGTAGCCAGTGTGTCTGTGTTTGCATTTCTGTTTTTATCGCGTTTGTGAACTAATTTTGAGTCAGTGCAACCTCGTGGAAACTCTTTACATACGAGTGGATATAAGGACAATGTTTAATAACACTATAGTACTATATCGACCGTATAATCACTCCAATAGAGGAAAATATTCATTTGTTCATGTCTTGAAGGTTGGAAGTGTTCTCGCCTTGTTTGGCGCAACGGGTGAAACACCGAACCAGACTTCGACCCTCAGGACCCAAGTTAAGTGGAGTTATTTTGTCCATAATTCACCCTCATGTCTTAATTTATTCTGTAATTCTAATGAACTTTGTTGACTTTAATTGAAGATGTATGTGTTTTATACACAACGTAAGAACTGTATTTTTTTCATATGTATACATTATTTTCTCACGCCCTGATTCCATTTACAAATATCTATTTATTGTAAGTGATGATTTACGAGAACAGTGATTATTTACAAGAATTTTTAGATAAGCTTTTCGGGATCTTGGTAGAACATAAAGATATATATTTCTGTTTCATTCAAAACGTAAAGGACATTGAAACTCCGACGAAGCTCCAGGTTCGAACCCTAAGAATATTGAGATTTGTAATAACCAACTTAATGTTGTCTTTAACAGCTTAGTTATCAAGTACAAACTAGGCTAACCTGGTTATTCATCCTTTCAGACACCTGCAATAAATGAGTGAGTTAATCTTGACAGTTTAATTTGAAACGACTCATAATGTTACCCTATCTGTATTTTGCTTCATTGATAAACACTTAACATTTTGCACGTCATCTCTGCAAATATCTAATATTGGCATCAATATCATATATTCATGGGATCCAAATCTTCCAATCCATTATACGAAATCAACCAATTCATATTTACTATCAGACGAGTTACAGAAAACCTACGAACAGAATAATGTTTCTGTTTATCATCTTAAAAAAAAGGCGTTTATGTGACTAGATTATAATTATGAGAACTAGGTTGACCCTGGACGTGTCAATATAGGAGCACAGGTTAGACCTATATCTGCCTATCCTATTAACTTTTCCATAGACACATTATTGATATTCTCCATAGCCTAGTTGCAATTGGACAGCTACGGATGGAGAAGTACAGTAATTCAAGTTGGATTTGCAGTTCTTTGTGATTCCTTATTGTACAATTTTATTTCCTTTGTCGCTGTCTCCCGCGTTAGCGAAGTAGCGCAAGGAAACAGACGAAAGAATGGCCCAACCAACACACATGCACATGTTTATACATACACGTCCACACACGCAAATATACATACCTATACATCTCAACGTATATACACACACACAGACATATACATA